>NW_027077654.1:0-109000 GCF_963924675.1 Phocoena phocoena | reverse complement strand
GACCAGGATACGAAAACTGAGATGCATTTTAAATCGTTTCCCAATCACACGGTGGACGATACTCTGGGTTTCCCATGCATGTTTTAGCTGGAGGAAGAATGCCTTGAACCTGGAGAGTTGGGACCCATGGAATGGGTACCATGCAGTATGACTTCAAAGGGTCTGCATTTGCTCACCGAAACTCACCAATGCTATCAGCCTGAAGTGTCCAGCCTTATGTCTCAACCAGCTCTGGGTGTAGATGTGGTCAATCCCGGTTGCATCACATGCCCTGAGTGAATTATCTAAGAATTGCTCTCTATTTCACTGTCTTTGTGTTTTGTTTTCGAAATTTATTTTGATAATGGGATTTATCGGATTTTCACTGCTGCGTTTCGGCCGCAGTACACACGCTTGATTCTCTTACGGAGACATATATATCCATGGGTTTTAAGATACTTCCTAGTCAGGTATATTCCTAGGCGTTGAATATGTGGTGTTGGGTCCATTTCGTTGAGCAAGGAGTAGGTCTTGTCTATTACATATTTGGCTTATGGAAAGTTATCTGTGCTAATTTCAGTCTCTGGTTTTATGCAGCACCCCAAGGCACCTTTCCCCATAAGCAAGCACTGGTTGGTTTTCTAAATTTGAGACCCTGTTCTGTTTTGTAATTCAGTTCATGTGTAGTCAAGTTTACATTCCGTGTATTAGTGATATCTTATGATGTTTCTTTTTCTGTGTGACGTAGTTCACGTAGAATCACCGTACCTGCATCCACTCACTATGCCGCTACGGGCCTGATGACACAGATTTCATTGCTGAGTGATATTGCATTGTAAGTACGTGCCACAACTTCTTTATCCATTTTTTGCTTTCTGGGATATTTACCTGATACTGTAGACGAGCTTCTTGTGAACACAGCCGTCCCAAATATTGGGGTGGCTGTCTGTTTTTGATTTTAATTTCCGTAAGCTATAGGACCATAAGTGGAAGTGCCATAGGCTGTGTTGCTTTGTTTCTTACGTGTTTCAGGAAACACCATACACTTCTCCAGGGTGGCTGCTGGCAATTTACATCCTTCCAATCAGCATAACAAGGCTCCCTGTTCTCCATATCCTGTCCTACCTTTCTGGATTTTACACTTTTTTCAGATGGCCCTTTTGCCAGGGGGCAGTGAGACTTCATATTAGTGCAGATTTCCTTTACAGGCTTGCTTGGTTGGCCAAAAAGGGCGTATGCGTTTTTTCCTGAATATATTCAGGAAAAAACGCATACGCCCTTTTTGGCCAAGTGCATCATTGTCGACCTTCTGCCTCTTTTCCTATGCTTTCAGGGCAATTCCAGTCTACCCCCTGCAATCGTTTTCCTGAAATTCTGCCCTGCTTTCAAGTCCCCTTCGCAGGCTTACTTCAATACATTATTGGAGGATAGCTGTCATTTATAACTCTGCAGGTTTGTGAATTACAGTGCCCCTGAGCTCCTTTCTTCAACTCGCTTTCTTGTGAGCTGGGCACAAAACCGCAGGATTGCTTCAGGCCCTAATCTGTTTCTGGCAGGGCATGCTGAGCCTTTGGTTACTTCCTCTTCCTGGTCGGAAATGAGCGTTACATTTGCCCGTGCAGACACCTACAGCTAGTCTCTCATTGGTTCTCCCTATTCTTGTTCATCTTGCACAGAAATTGCAAGCTGTGCCAAACAGGAGGTTAAAGGCACTGACTCTCCAAGCAGGGAGAGTGTTAGTAAAGCATCTGGAATGGTGAACACGAGGACCAGGATACGAAAACTGAGATGTATTTTAAATCATATCCCAATCACACGGTGGACCATACTGTGGGTTTCCGATGCATGTTTTAGCTGGAGGAAGAATCCCTTGAACCTGAAGTTTTGGTACCCATGGAATAGGTACCATGCAGTATGACTTCAAAGGGTCTGCATTTGCTCACCGAAATTCACCAATGCTATCAGCCTGAAGTGTCCAGCCTTATGTCTCAACCAGCTCTGGGTGTAGATGTGGTCAATCCCGGTTGCATCACATGCCCTGAGTGAATTATTTAAGAATTGCTCTCTATTTCACTGTCTTTGTGTTTTGTTTTCGAAATTTATTTTGATATTGGGATTTATCGGATTTTCAGTGCTGCGTCTCGGCCGCTGTACACACGTTTGATTCTCTTACAGAGACATATATATCCATGGGTTTTAAGATTCTTCCTAGTCAGGTATATTCCTAGGCGTTGAATATGTGGTGTTGCGTCCATTTCGTTGAGCAAGGAGTAGGTCTTGTCTATTACATATTTGGCTTATGGAAAGTTATCTGTGCTAATTTCAGTCTCTGGTTTTATGCAGCACCCCAACGCACCTTTCCCCATAAGCAAGCACTAGTTGGTTTTCTAAATTTGAGACCCTGTTCTGTTTTGTAATTCAGTTCATGTGTAGTCAAGTTTACATTCCGTGTATTAGTGATATCTTATGATGTTTCTTTTTCTGTGTGACGTAGTTCACGTAGAATCACCATACCTGCATCCACTCACTATGCCGCTATGGGCCTGATGACACAGATTTCATTGCTGAGTGATATTGCATTGTACGTACGTGCCACAACTTCTTTATCAATTTTTTGCTTTCTGGGATATTTACCTGATACTGTAGACGAGCTTCTTGTGAACACAGCCGTCCCAAATATTGAGGTGGCTGTCTGTTTTAGATTTTAATTTCTGTAAGCTATAGGACCATATGTGGAAGTGCCATAGGCTGTATTGCTTTGTTTCTTACGTGTTTCAGGAAACACCATACACTTCTCCAGGGTGGCTGCTGGCAATTTACATCCTGCCAATCAGCATAACAAGACTCCCTGTTCTCCATATCCTGTCCTACCTTTCTGGATTTTACACTTTTTTCACATGGCCCTTTTGCCCGGCGGGCAGTCAGACATCATTGTAGTGCAGATTTCCCTTACAGGCTTGCTTGGTTGGCCAAAAAGGGCGTATGCGTTTTTTCCTGAATATATTCAGGAAAAAACGCATACGCCCTTTTTGGCCAAGTGCATCATTGTCGACGTTCTGCCTCATTTCCTATGCTTTCAGGGCAATTCCAGTCTACCCCCTGCAATCGTTTTCCTGAAATTCTGCCCCGCTTTCAAGTCCCCTTCGCAGGCTTACTTCAATATATTTTTGGAGGATAGCTGTCATTTATAATTCTGCAGGTTTGTGAATTACAGTGCCCCTGAGCTCCTTTCTTCAACTCGCTTTCTTGTGAGCTGGGCACAAAACCGCCGGATTGCTTCAGGCCCTAATCTGTTTTCAGCAGGGCACGCTGAGCCTTTGTTTAATTCCTCTTCCTGGTGCGAAATGAGCGTTACATTTGCCCGTGCAGACACCTACAGCTAGTCTCTCATTGGTTCTCCCTATTCCTGTTCATCTTGCACAGAAATTGCAAGCTGTGCCAAAAAGGAGGTTAAAGGCACTGACTCTCCAAGCGGGGAGATTGTCAGTAGAGCATCTGGAATGGTGAACCCGAGGACCAGGATACGAAAACTGAGATGCAGTTTAAATCGTTTCCCAATCACACGGTGGACGATACTCTGGGTTTCCCATGCATGATTTAGCTGGAGGAAGAATGCCTTGAACCTGGAGAGTTGGGACCCATGGAATGGGTACCATGCAGTATGACTTCAAAGGGTCTGCATTTGCTCACCGAAACTCACCAATGCTATCAGCCTGAAGTGTCCAGCCTTATGTCTCAACCAGCTCTGGGTGTAGATGTGGTCAATCCCGGTTGCATCACATGCCCTGAGTGAATTATTTAAGAATTGCTCTCTATTTCACTGTCTTTGTGTTTTGTTTTCGAAATTTATTTTGATAATGGGATTTATCGGATTTTCACTGCTGCGTTTCGGCCGCTGTACACACGCTTGATTCTCTTACGGAGACATATATATTCATGGATTTTAAGATTCTTCCTAGTCAGGTATATTCCTAGGCGTTGAATATGTGGTGTTGGGTCCATTTCGTTGAGCAAGGAGTAGGTCTTGTCTATTACATATTTGGCTTATGGAAAGTTATCTGTGCTAATTTCAGTCTCTGGTTTTATGCAGCACCCCAACGCACCTTTCCCCATAAGCAAGCACTAGATGGTTTTCTAAATTTGAGACCCTGTTCTGTTTTGTAATTCAGTTCATGTGTAGTCAAGTTTACATTCCGTGTATTAGTGATATCTTATGATGTTTCTTTTTCTGTGTGACGTAGTTCACGTAGAATCACCGTACCTTCATCCACTCACTATGCCGCTACGGGCCTGATGACACAGATTTCATTGCTGAGTGATATTGCATTGTACGTACGTGCCACAACTTCTTTATCTATTTTTTGCTCTCTGGGATATTACCTGATACTGTAGACGAGCTTCTTGTGAACACAGCTGTCCCAAATATTGGGGTGGCTGTCTGTTTTTGATTTTAATTTCCGTAAGCTATAGGACCATAAGTGGAAGTGCCATAGGCTGTGTTGCTTTGTTTCTTACGTGTTTCAGGAAACACCATACACTTCCCCGAGTGGCTGCTGGCAATTTACATCCTGCCAATCAGCAAAACAAGGCTCCCTGTTCTCCATATCCTGTCCTACCTTTCTGGATTTTACACTTTTTTCAGATGGCCCTTTTGCCCGGGGGGCAGTGAGACTTCATTGTAGTGCAGATTTCCTTTACAGGCTTGCTTGGTTGGCCAAAAAGGGCGTATGCGTTTTTTCCTGAATATATTCAGGAAAAAACGCATACAACCTTTTGGCCAAGTGCATCATTGTCGACGTTGTGCCTCTTTTCCTTTGCTTTCAGGGCAATTCCAGTCTACCCCCTGCAATCGTTTTCCTGAAATTCTGCCCCGCTTTCAAGTCCCCTTCGCAGGCTTACTTCAATATATTTTTGGAGGATAGCTGTCATTTATAACTCTGCAGGTTTGTGAATTACAGTGCCCCTGAGCTCCTTTCTTCACCTCGCTTTCTTGTGAGTTGGGCACAAAACCACAGGATTGCTTCAGGCCCTAATCTGTTTCCGTCAGGGCATGCTGAGCCTTTGGTTAATTCCTCTTCCTGGTGGGAAATGAGCGTTACATTTGCCCGTGCAGACACCTACAGCTAGTCTCTCATTGGTTCTCCCTATTCCTGTTCATCTTACACAGAAACTGCAAGCTGTGCCAAACAGGAGGTGAAAGGCACTGACTCTCCAAGCAGGGAGAGTGTTAGTAAAGCATCTGGAATGGTGAACCCGAGGACCAGGATACGAAAACTGAGATGCATTTTAAATCGTTTCCGAATCACACGGTGTACCATACTGTGGGTTTCCCATGCATGTTTTAGCTGGAGGAAGAATCCCTTGAACCTGAAGAGTTGGGACCCATGGAATAGGTACCATGCAGTATGACTTCAAAGGGTCTACATTTGCTCACTGAAACTCACCAATATTATCAGCCTGAAGTGTCCAGCCTTATGTCTCAACCAGCTCTGGGTGTAGATGTGGTCAAACCCGGTTGCATCACATGCCCTGAGTGAATTATTTAAGAATTGCTCTCTATTTCACTGTCTTTGTGTTTTGTTTTCGAAATTTATTTTGATAATGGGATTTATCGGATTTTCACTGCTGCGTTTCGGCCGCTGTACACACGCTTGATTCTCTTACAGAGACATATATATCCATGGGTTTTAAGATTCTTCCTAGTCAGGTATATTCCTAGGCGTTGAATATGTGGTGTTGGGTCCATTTCGTTGAGCAAGGAGTAGGTCTTGTCTATTACATATTTGGCTTATGGAAAGTTATCTGTGCTAATTTCAGTCTCTGGTTTTATGCAGCACCCCAAGGCACCTTTCCCCATAAGCAAGCACTAGATGGTTTTCTAAATTTGAGACCCTGTTCTGTTTTGTAATTCAGTTCATGTGTAGTCAAGTTTACATTCCGTGTATTAGTGATATCTTATGATGTTTCTTTTTCTGTGTGACGTAGTTCACGTAGAATCACCGTACCTGCATCCACTCACTATGCCGCTACAGGCCTGATGACACAGATTTCATTGCTGAGTGATATTGCATTGTACGTACGTGCCACAACTTCTTTATCCATTTTTTGCTTTCTGGGATATTACCTGATACTGTAGACGAGCTTCTTGTGAACACAGCCGTCCCAAATATTTAGATGGCTGTCTGTTTTAGATTTTAATTTCTGTAAGCTATAGGACCATATGTGGAAGTGCCATAGGCTGTGTTGCTTTATTTCTTACGTGTTTCAGGAAACACCATACACTTCTCCAGGGTGGCTGCTGGCAATTTACATCCTGCCAATCAGCATAACAAGGCTCCCTGTTCTCCATATCCTGTCATACCTTTCTGGATTTTACACTTTTTTCAGATGGCCCTTTTGCCCGGGGGGGCAGTGAGATTTCATTGTAGTGTAGATTTCTTTTACAGGCTTGCTTGGTTGGCCAAAAAGCGCATATGCGTTTTTTCCTGAATATATTCAGGAAAAAACGCATACGCCCTTTTTGGCCAAGTGCATCATGGTCGACGTTCTGCCTCTTTTCCTATGTTTTCAGGGCAATTCCAGTCTACCCCCTGCAATGGTTTTCCTGAAACTCTGCCCCGCTTTCACGTCCCCTTCGCAGGCTTACTTCAATATATTTTTGGAGGATAGCTGTCATTTATAACTCTGCAGGTTTGTGAATTACAGTGCCCCTGAGCTCCTTTCTTCAACTCGCTTTCTTGTGAGCTGGACACAAAACCACAGGATTGCTTAAGGCCCTAATCTGTTTCCAGCAGGGCACACTGATCCTTTGTTTAATTCCACTTCCTGGTGGGCAATGAGCGTTACATTTGCCCGTGCAGACACCTACAGCTAGTCTCTCATTGGTTCTCCCTATTCCTGTTCATCTTGCACAGAAATTGCAAGCTGTGCCAAAGAGGAGGTTAAAGGCACTGACTCTCCAGGCGGGGAGAGTGTTAGTAAAGCATCTGGAATGGTGAACCCGAGGACCAGGATACGAAAACTGAGATGCATTTTAAATCGTTTCCCAATCACACGGTGGACGATACTCTGGGTTTCCCATGCATGTTTTAGCTGGAGGAAGAATGCCTTGAACCTGGAGAGTTGGGACCCATGGAATGGGTACCATGTAGTATGACTTCAAATGGTCTGCATTTGCTCACCGAAACTCACCAATGCTATCAGCCTGAAGTGTCCAGCCTTATGTCTCAACCAGCTCTGGGTGTAGATGTGGTCAATCCCGGTTGCATCACATGCCCTGAGTGAATTATTTAAGAATTGCTCTCTATTTCACTGTCTTTGTGTTTTGTTTTCGAAATTTATTTTGATAATGGGATTTATCGGATTTTCACTGCTGCTTTTCGGCCGCTGTACACACGCTTGTTTCTCTTACGGAGACATATATATCCATGGGTTTTAAGATTATTCTTAGTCATGTATATTCCTAGGCGTTGAACATGTGGTGTTGTGTCTATTTCTTTGAGCAAGGGGTAGGTCTTGTCTATTATATATTTGGCTTATGGAAAGTTATCTGTGCTAATTTCAGTCTCTGGTTTTATGCAGCACCCCAACGCACCTTTCCCCATAAGCAAGCACTAGTTGGTTTTCTAAATTTGAGACCCTGTTCTGTTTTGTAATTCAGTTCATGTGTAGTCAAGTTTACATTCCGTGTATCAGTGATATCTTATGATGTTTCTATTTCTGTGTGACGTAGTTCACGTAGAATCACCGTACATGCATCCACTCACTAACCGCTACGGGCCTGATGACACAGATTTCATTGCTGAGTGATATTCCATTGTACGTACATGCCACAACTTCTTTATCCATTTTTTGCTTTCTGGGATATTTACCTGGTACTGTAGACGAGCTTCCTGTGAACACATCCGTCCCAAACATTGGGGTGGCTGTCTGTTTTTGATTTTAATTTCCGTAAGCTATAGGACCATAAGTGGAAGTGCCATAGGCTGTGTTGCTTTGTTTCTTACGTGTTTCAGGAAACACCATACACTTCTCCAGCGTGGCTGTTGGCAATTTACATCCTGCCAATCGGCATAACAAGGCTCACTGTTCTCCATATCCTGCCATACCTTTCTGGATTTTCCACTATTTTCAGATGGCCCTTTTGCCAGGGGGGCAGTGAGACTTCATTGTAGTGCAGATTTCCTTTACAGGCTTTCTTCGTTGGCCAAAAATTGCGTATGCATTTTTTCCTGAATATATTCAGGAAAAAACGCATATGCTCTTTTTGGCCAAGTGCATCATTGTCGACGTTTTGCCTCTTTTCCTATGCTTTCAAGGCAATTCAAGTCTACCCCCTGCAATCGTTTTCCTGAAATTTTGGCCCGCCTTCCAGTCCCCTTCGCAGGCTTACTTCAATATATTTTTGGAGGATAGCTGTCATTTATAACTCTGCAGGTTTGTGAATTACAGTGCCCCTGAGCTCCTTTCTTCAACTCGCTTTCTTGTGAGCTGGGCCCAAAACCGCAGGATTGCTTCAGGCCCTAATCTGTTTCCAGCAGGGCACGCTAAGCCTTTGGTTAATTCCTCTTCCTGGTGGGAAATGAGCGTTACATTTGCCCGTGCAGACACCTACATCTAGTCTCTCATTGGTTCTCCCTATTCCTGTTCCTCTTGCACAGAAATTGCAAGCTGTGCCAAATACGAGGTTAAAGGCACTGACTCTCCAAGCGGGGAGATTGTTAGTAAAGCATCTGGAATGGTGAACCTGAGGACAAGGATACAAAAACTGAGATGCATTTTAAATTGTTTCCCAATCACACGGTGGACGATACTCTGGGTTTCTCATGCATGTTTTAGCCAGAGGAAGAATCCTTTGAACCTGGAGAGTTGGGACCCATGGAATGGTTACCATGCAGTATGACTTCAAAGGGTCTGCATTTGCTCACCGAAACTCACCAATGCTATCAGCCTGAAGTGTCCAGCCTTATGTCTCAACCAGCTCTGGGTGTAGTTGTGGTAAATCCCGGTTGCATCACATGCCGTGAGTGAATTATTTAAGATTTGCTCTCTATTTCACTGTCTTTGTGTCTTGTTTTTGAAATTTATTTTGATAATGGGATTTATCGGATTTTCACTGCTGCGTTTATGCCGCTGTACACACGCTTGATTCTCTTACGGAGACGTATAAATCCATGGGTTTTAAGATTCTTCCTAGTGAGGTATATTCCTAGGCGTTGAATATGTGGTGTTGAGTTCATTTCGTTGAGCAAGGAGTAGGTCTTGTCTATTACATATTTGGCTTATGGAATGTTATCTGTGCTAATTTCAGTCTCTGGTTTTATGCAGCACCCCAAGGCACCTTTCACCATAAGCAAGCACTAGTTGGTTTTCTAAATTTGAGACCCTGTTCTGTTTTGTAATTCAGTTCATGTGTAGTCAAGTTTACATTCCGTGTATTAGTGATATCTTATGATGTTTCTTTTTCTGTGTGACGTAGTTCACGTAGAATCACCGTACCTGCATCCACTCACTATGCCGCTACGGGCCTGATGACACAGATTTCATTGCTGAGTGATATTGCATTGCACATACGTGCCACAACTTCTTTATCCATTTTTTGCTTTCTGGGATATTTACCTGGTACTGCAGACGAGCTTCTTGTGAACACAGCCGTCCCAAACATTGGGGTGGCTGTCTGTTTTTGATTTCAATTTCCGTAATCTTTGGGACCATAAGTGGAAGTGCCATAGGCTGTGTTGCTTTGTTTCTTATAGGTTTCAGGAAACACCATACATTTCTCCAGGATGGCTGTTGGCAATTTACATCCTGCCAATCAGCATAACAAGGCTCCCTGTTCTCCATATCCTGTCCTACCTTTCTGGATTTTACACTTTTTTCAGATGGCCCTTTTGCCCAGTGGGCAGTTAGACTTCATTGTAGTGCAGATTTCCTTTACAGGCTTGCTTGGTTTGAGAAAAAGGGCGTATGCGTTTTTTCCTGAATATATTCAGGAAAAAATGCATACGCACTTTTTGGCCAAGTGCACCATTGTCGACGTTATGCCTGTTTTCCTATGCTTTCAGGGCAATTCCAGTCTACCCCCTGCAATCGTTTTCCTGAAATTCTGCCCCGCTTTCAATTCCCCTTCGCAGGCTTACTTCAATATATTTTTGGAGGATAGCTGTCATTTATAACTCTGCAGGTTTGTGAATTACAGTGCCCCTGAGCTCCTTTCTTCAACTCGCTTTCTTGTGAGCTGGGCACAAAACCGCAGGATTGCTTCAGGCCCTAATCTGATTCCGGCAGGGTATGCTGAGCCTTTGGTTAATTCCTCTTCCTGGTGGGAAATGAGTCTTACATTTGCCCGTGCAGACACCTATAGCTAGTCTCTCATTGGTTCTCCCTATTCCTGTTCATCTTGCGCAGAAATTGCAAGCTGTGCCAAACAGGAGGTTAAAGGCACTGACTCTCCAAGCTGGGAGAGTGTTAGTAAACCGTCTGGAATGGTGAACCCGAGGACCAGGATTCGAAAACTGAGATGCATTTTAAATCGTTTCCTAATCACACAGTGGACCATACTCGGCGTTTCCCACGCATGTTTTAGCTGAAGAAAGGATCCCTTGAACCTTGAGAGTTGGGACCCTTGGAATGAGTACCATGCAGTATGACTTCAAGGGATCTGCATTTGTTCACCGAAACTCACCAATGCTATCAGCCTGAAGTGTCCAGCCTTATGTCTCAACCAGCTCTGGGTGTAGATGTGGTCAATCCCGGTTGCATCACATGCCCTGAGTGAATTATTTAAGAATTGCTACCTATTTCACTGTCATTGTGTTTTGTTTTTGAAATTTATTTTAATAATGGGATTTATCGGATTTTCACTGCTTCGTTTATGCCGCTGTACACGCGCTTGATTCTCTTACGGAGACATATAAGTCCATGGGTTTTAACATTCTTACTAATCCGGTATATTCGTAGGCATTGAATATGGCGTGTTGAGTCCATTTCGTTGAGCAAGGAGTAGGTCTTGACTATTACATATTTGGCTTATGGAATGGTATCTGTGCTAATTTCAGTCTCTGGTTTTATGCAGCACCCCAACTCACCTTTCCCCTTAAGGAAGCATAAGTTGGTTTTCTTAATTTGAAACCCTCTTCTCTTTTGTAATTCAGTTCATGTGTAGCCATGTTAACATTCCATGTATTAGTGATATCTTATGTCTTTTTCTTTTTGAATTATTTGACTTCGAATGATCACACATAACTCCTCTGGAGTTGTTATAACTGGCCGTATTTCATTGATTTCCAGGCTGAGTAATATTCCAGTCTACATAAGCACCACATCTCTGTCCGTTTTTTCTCTGCAGATACATTTAAGTTATATCCTAGTCGAGGATCTTTTAAACAGAGAGGTGGTAAACATTGGGGTGCCTGTGTCCTCTCGATTTTTGTTTTTCCCAAGATATACGTCCATGAGTGCAAGTGCCCTGTGCTCGGTAGCTCATTTTTTAGATGCTTTAGTAAACACAATAGACTTATCCAGAGTGACCGTTGGCAATATACATTTCCACTATAAGACTCACAGGGCTCCCTTTTCTCCTTGCCCTGTCCTGCATTTCTGGTGTTTACACTTTATGAGGACGGCTCTTCTGACTGATGCAAAGTGATATGTTTTGTAGTATTGATTTCCAGTGCCCACCTGTTTGGTTGGCTAAAAAAGTGTATGCCCTTTTCTTGAATATATACAGAAAAAGACGCATACACCCTTTTTGGCCAACTGCAATGTTGGCAATGTTCAGCCCCTTTTCTTGTGCTTAATGGCGAGTCCTTTCTACCTCTTCCAATCCCTTTCCTGCCATTCTCCGTTGCTTACAAGTCCTTTTCTCTGACTTTCCTCAAGACATTTTTCAGTGATAGATATTTTCAATTCTGCAGTTTCGTGAATTTTAGTGCCCCTGAGTTCCATTTTCCAACTTGTGTTTATGGGAACTGGCCACAAAGCATCAGGATTCCTCAAGCCCTATTCTGTTTCCATGGGCAACCCTAGCCTTTGGTCAATTCGTCTTCCTGATTGGAAATTAGAGTGGCATGTGCCTGTCCGAACACCTAGGACTTGTCTCTCATTGTTCCTCCTCCTTCTGCTTCATCCTCTGGACAAATTCCAAACTGTATGCAACAGGATGTTGACAGTGCTGACATCTCCAAGTGGGTAGACTGTTAGTAAAGACGCTGGAGTGGTGAACCCTAGCACCAAGAGATGAGGAGATGAGATGCCTTTTCCAAACTTTTCCCGATCAGACGGTATACCATCCTCTGGGTTTGACAGGCATGTTTTAGGTGTAGGAAGGGTCCCATTCATGTGAGGAGAACACCAGGGGATTTTAAATATCAGTGTCTCTCCGCAACCCAAACTGGGGAATTTTTTAAGCTACGGCTACACATATGTTCATTAAGGGCCTTGGGAAGTAGGCAGAGTCCAAACTTTAGATGATTGAAGTCTTCAGGGTCAGAAGCACTCACCACTGTCTTCCCTTAGATTCCATTTTTACTGTCATTGATGGATGATGTCAATAAAAATATCTATTCTTTTTCAGATCATTTCCCCTTATAGGTTATTGCAAAATATTGAGTGTAGTTCCCTGTGCTATACAGTAGTTCCTTGCTGATGATTTCATACATAGCAGTGTGTATGTGTTAATCCCAAACTGTTAATTTATCCCTCCTCCTACCATTTCCCTTTGGTAATAATAAATTATAAGATTTTATGCTTCTCAGAAATGGGGGAGCTGAAAGAGAGGTATCATTTTCAATGCAAAAGCATTTAAAACAAGATTGAAGCTTTAACCAAGATTATTAGATGTACATCCTTGGAAAGAAATCACTTTGTTTCTCTAATATTGACCTGACAAAGAAGACAAACCTTTTCACTGAACTTGCTTATAAGAAAGTGATGGAAATATCAAATGGAAGTGTTAGAAACATCTTATTTTACCCGAGCCTTATACACTGTTCTATGTTAATTACAGTTTGGCTCACACATCTGTTCATTGAAGTTACAATGTTCTCAATTTCTGTTACTGATCCTCCAGAGTGGACGCCAACAAGTGTCCCCCTGCCCAGTGTCATTGGAGCCAATAGATCGAGACTGAGTTTGGTTCAAAAGCAAAGGAAACTTTATATTTTGATCAGAGAATGGAGAGGTGCTACCCTGTGGGCTGTGGGCTGGGCTGCTGTGTAGAGATCCTGTCAGAGACACTGGGAGGGAGGGGGCTGAGCTCTCGAGGACCTGGTTGGCTGCAGCTCAGGCTCTATGTCACGGAGTCTGAACTGGGCCCCAGGAGCTGAAGTGTCATCGAGCCATTCTGCTCTAGGAAATCTGGTCTGAAGTGCCGGGTGTGGAACCTCTGTATGCGGGACACTAGGAGCACCTGAAATTAGACAAAGCACAAAGGATAAAAATGGTTAGACTTTATTTTATTGCCCAGATTCTATTTTTATCTCCCAGGCATTTTTAAGGGGCTTTGCCTGGGACAAACTTCTCTTCTGCCTTTTGTCCCTTTCCTCATTCTTGGAGTGCTGCGGGTGCAGACCCTTCTTCTGTAACTGCTGAGTGCTGAGTTAGGAGGCTTCATACCCGTGGGCGAGGGTCAGAACTTCTCCCCAGCAGCTTCCAGGTGACGTTGATTGTCCCCAGGCCTCCTGCCTCCCTGCTTGTCCACCTGAGCACCAGTATTGGAAGTGTTATAGATTCTAATGACCTTTAAGGGTCCAGAAAGGAGATGTGCAGTGGCGCTGTGAGGTCCAGTTTCACTCCGCCCCACATTTGTTCGGCCACCTTAGGCTGACCGTTTCTGCCAGCCTAGATGCTCTGACTGACCGTTTCTGCCAGCCTAGATGCTCTGACCAACAGTCTGCGCTTTCTTCCATTAGGCCCCTGAATTAACGTAAAAACAGCACCAGGTGTCAGGATCCTGCCCGCTCAGCTCCCAGACAGTCCAGGGTCAGTGGTGATGAAGGATCATGATGGTCACTGAGTCAAGAGCCTTTGGAAGTAAACAGGAGTCCAGCCGGTCTTATTGGCCACCATCATCAGGGTGTCTGTAGGCTTTTCTATGGTGACAGCATGATATACGGTTCCCCCGCCAAGATTATTAGCTCCCCTCTGGGTACAGTAAGTACTGCAAGCAGTAGTCTACTCTTTTGGGACACACTCTTGTTGTTTTATGAGAGAAACTCCAGGTCAAGTGATGGTCACACGGGTCGTCATGGTGCCCCGTTGCCCCCGGTTATCTCTCTGGAGGTTGGAGTTGGAGGGCCTCCTCAATCGAGGTCAGTGTGCCCACGGAGCAAACCCTGCAACTTCAGGGCATGGTTGGGGGTTAGGATCACCACGTGGGGTCCGTTTCCCTTAGAAGGGAGGTGGCCTTTTGGGCTGCTGATTTCCAGGTTTTCAGATACCACCAGTATCTTGGCCAGATGTGGCGGTGGGCCAAGCCCCTTGGTGACCATAGTTTATCCTACCTGGATGGCATTCTTGCATTGTTCCATTTCAAGTGGTCCCAGTTTTTGCACTAATACTCCAATGGCGATTCACCATTCACCAGGAATGTAAAGGTCAAAGGGTTTAGCTAAATTAGGGAGTCCCAGGGCAAGGGTCTGAATTGACTGCTCTTTCCATTCTTGAAAGGCCACTTCTGGATTCTATTCAAAAGGATCATCATCTTTTCCTTTCAGTGTTTCATATAGAGGCCCAGCTAGTAGACTGTAGTTAGGGATCCAGAGGCAGGAAACCCTGGCTTCCCCAGGAACCCCTAAGCTGTCTTCTAGTTTCAGAAAGGGGTAAGGCTGTAAATTGTTTCTTCCCTTTCCTGGGATGGGCTTCTCCGACCTTCTGTGAGAATGAAGCCCAGGCAGGTCACCGTAGTCTGTGATACTTGAGCTTTTTCGTGGACAACTTCTATCCTTTATTGGCTTGGTAGTTCTGAGGCCTCCTTAGTAGGGCTGGCGATCAGAATGTCGTCTGAATATTGAAGGAGTGTTTCCTTTTCCAGAGGTAGAACTTTTAGGTCTTTAGCTGAGCTTTCCCCAAAGATGGTGTGGGAATTTTTGAACCCTTGGGGCAAGACAGCCTGGAAGTATTGTTTTAGTTGTATGTTGAGTCCTGTCACTCACAAGCCAAAATTTCTTGTGACTCTGGGACTAATGGAATACAAAAGAAGGCATCAGTGAAGACTAATACAGAATACCAAGTCCTGGTGGTTGGTAGAATGACCAGCAGGGTGTAGGATTTAGGAACTACTGGAGGTATATCCTCAGTGGCTTCACTGACTGTCCTGACATCCTTTACCAGGACTCCAGCAGCCCATGGGGCTCTCGAGGTCAGGCCAATCCCAGGATATGGAGCTCACCTGGGCAGGTACCCTACCCCCACCCCAGCCCACGGGGCTCTCGTGTTCAGGCCCCTCCCAGGATATGGGATTCCCTGGGCAGGTCCTCTGCAGTCCATGGGGCTCCCGTGGTCAGGCCCCTCCCAGGATACAGAGCTACCCTTGCAGGTACCTTGGCAGGGCTGGGCACACAGGAACCTTGCACATAGCCCTCATTGCAGAGCACTCCCAGCTCACCTGTCGCTCAGATCTGACACAGAGCACCTCAGAGCAGGACTTGAACTAACAAACAGCAGCTCTGACAGGTCTGTGACCCTGGGCATCACTCTGTGCGGCCTCCTCCACCTGGTCTTCCAGAGACTTCCACTGCACCCGGGGCACCAGGCCTCTGTCTCCAACCACCACCCACCCCTCCTCTCCCTGACTCCTGGGTTCCTCTCATTAGGAGAGGGTTTTCTTGAAGTTGTCTCCCACTCATGGGCCAGATAATATAATTAGAAAACAAGCCAGAGCTGCAGCCCCTTGTCTATCCTGACTCTCAGGAGCCCACACCTGTTCCTTGGACCTGGCCAATTCAGCAAGTTCCATTTTCAGCAACTGTGAGCCCCTGAGGGGTGATTATTGGCTGGCTTGGGAAGCCTGACCGTGCCGGCCAGCCCTCCCCAGGTGTGCCTGGGTTGAGATCAATATAAACACCGCTCCAGGCAGCAAGAGCCCCTGCAGCTGTGCCTGACGCCATTTTCTCTGCCCTGTCAGCAGTCTCGGGGCTGGGCTGGTGGGAGGGAGTGAGAGGCCACGGCTTTGTGGGTGTCCCAGTGTGAGTGGGGCTCTGCTGGACTTTCTGCAGCAGTTGCCAAGATGCTACCTGCTAAAGAAGAGGATGTGTCACCCACACCTGCCGCTGGAATTTCTCCCTGGGCACAGGTGAGGAAGGAAGAAAGCAGTGGGGGCCGGGACAGCAGGGGTATCTCAGGCAGGGAAATGGAGAGCTTCCAGAAGAGCACCCAGGGCCAGGACCATCCTGGCTGGCCTGCAGGCACCAAGTCGGCTGGCATGCTGTCCCTCATGTGGCTCCATGGCCCTTCCTCTAGGTTTTCAAGTCCTTGTACATATTCAGGTGTTTAGCCTTGGAAGGGTGGGAACATTTCAGCAGCAGCTGGCCTGGGGCTCGGCCCACGTTTACTCACAGATACCTCGGCACGGTCCCCCAGCTTTGCAGTGAGGACGCTTGTTGCGAGGAGCATGCTGGCTGAATGGGAGATGATTCCCCACCACTGACCAACTTCAGAATTGTTTGCAATTGGAGCAAGTGCCCTGAAACGGTTTTCCTCTGTGTAACTGGTGGGTTCTGTTCTTTTTTATCTTTTTTTCGTTTTTGGTTCAAGGTAGATTTTATTCCTCTTTTGTGTATTTACAGATATAAGCATGGAAATAATTTATTCATATAAATACATGTATGTGAAGGGAAGAATATTTTCTCTGTTTTACTTTTTTTAATTTTATTTTTTTATTTTGAATTTAATTTTATATTTTTATACAGCAGGTTGTTTTTGGTTATCTACTTTATACATATAAATGTATACATACCAATCCCAATATCTCAACTCCTCCCACCACCATCCCCAACAGCTTTCCCCCCTTGTTGTCCATACGTTTGTTGTATACATGTGTTGCTCTATTTCTGCCTTGCAAAACGGTTCATCTGTACAATTTTTCTAGGTTCCACATATATGCATTAATATACAAGATTTGTTTTTCTCTTTCTGACTTACTTCACTCTGTATGACAGTCTCTAGATCCATCAACGTCTCTACAAATGTCCCAATTTCATTCCTTTTTATGGCTTAGTAATATTCCATTTTATATATGTACCACATCTTTATGCATTCGTCTGTCTGTGGGCATTTAGGTTGCTTCCATTTCCTGGATAGTGTAAATAGTGATGCAATGAACATTGTGGTGAATGTCTCTTTTTGATTTATGGTTTTGTCTGGGTATATGCCCAGTAGAGGGATTGCTGTATCATATGGTAATTCTATTCTTAGTTTTATAAGAAACTCCATAATGTTCTCCACAGTGACTGTATCAATTTACATTCCCAACAATAGTGGAAGAGGATTCCCTATCTCCACACCGTTTCCAGCATTTGTTGTTTGTAGATTTTCTGATGATGCCCATTCTAATAGGTGTGAGGTGATACACCATGGATGAGTCTATTTCGTTGAGCAAAGAGTAGGTCTTGTTTATTACGTATTTGGCTTATGGAATGGTATGTGTGCTAATTTCAATCTGTTTTTATACAGCAGCCCAACTCAACTTTCCCCTTAAGCAAGCATAAGGTTTTTATCTAAATGTGAGACTCTGTTCGGTTTTGTAATTCAGTTTATGTGTAGCCAAGTTTACACTCCCTCTATTAGTGATATCTTATGATAATTATCTTTCTTTTTGTGACATATTTCTCTTAGAATCATCATAATTAAATCCACTCAATTTGCTGCTACAGGCCTGATGACATTGATTTCACTGCTGAGTGATATTCCGTTGTACGTAAGTAGCACAACTTCTTTATCCATTTTTTTCTTTCTGGGATATTTAATTTGTACTGGACTCGAGGTTCTTGTAAACACAGCAGCCCTAAATTTTGTGTTGGCTGTGTCTTGTTGATTTTAATTTTCCTAAGCTATAGGGCCAAAAGTGGAAGTGCCCTAGGCTCTGTAGCTTTGTTTTTTAGATGTTTCAGGATACACCATGAACATCTCCAGAGTGTCTGTTGGCAATTTACATCCCGCCCATCAGCATAACACGGCTCCCTGTTCTCCATGGCCTGTCCTGTGTTTCTGGTTTTTACACTTTATTCAGATGGCCTTTTTGACGAATGGGAAATGTGACTTCATTGTAGTGTGGATTTCCATTGCTGGAGTGCTTGGTTGGCCAAAATGTTCATATGCGTTTTTTCCTGAATATATTCAGGAAAAATGTATACGCACTTTTTGTCCATGTGCATCACTGTCAAAGATCTGCCGCTTTTCATATGCTTTAAATGCAATTCCAATCTACCTCTTGAAATATGATTCCTGCAATTCTGCCTCGTTTTCAAGTCCTCTTTGCAGACTTACTTCGATATATTTTTGCCAATAGCTGTCATTTATCTCTGCAGGTTTGTGAATTACAGTGCCCCTGAGCTCCTTTCTTAACTCGCTTCCTTGTAAGCTGGCCACAAAACTGCAGGTTTGCTTCAGGCCATAATCAGGGTCCGGCACGGCACTCTGAGCCTTTGGTTAATTCCTCTTCCTGGTGGGAAATTAGAGTTAAATGTGCCCCTCCAGATACCTGCCTCACTCCCAGCCACATGGTGATGTATGTCCTCAGGTTTGAGGCCATATGTGATGGGTTCCTCATCTTTTGATGATGTGGCCCCACTGGTGTGTGGACACTCCTGCCTGGTTCCCATCCCCTTGGTGATGTGGGCCCTCTGGTGAGACTCTGATCCTGGTTGGGTTCCTCACACATCCGTGAGGTGAGCCCTCTTCTCTGAGGTCACTCCTGCCTGGCTGGCACAACCCGCCTTGTTGACTTCGGCACCCTGGTGGCAGTTGGAGCCTGCTGGGAGCCTCCTTCCCACGGTGATGAGGCCCTCTGGCGTCAGACCCTAATGGCGGGGTTCCCACATTTTCTGATACGTGCTAAGTGGTACGAGGGCACTCCTGCCAGGTTCCCATCCTCATGAACGTGTGGGCCTTCTGTTCTGAGGTCCTAACGCTGGGTTGCTCACACTTTCATGATGTGGGCCCTCTGCTGTGAGGTCAATCCTGCCTGGCTGGCGCACGTCGCCTTGGCGACGTGGACCCTCTGGTGGCAGTTGGAGCGTGCTGGGGCCTCCTCCCCTCAGTGATGAGGGCCTTCTGGTGTCAGGCCCTAAGTGCTGGGCTCCACACATTTTCTGATGTGTGCCCAGTGGTGCGAGTCACTCCTGCCAGGTTCCCATCCCCATGGGCATGTGGGACTTCTGTTCTGTGGTCCCAACTGCTGGGTTGCTCACAGTTTCATGATGTGGGCCCTTTGTTGTGTGTTCACTCTGGCCTGTATCCCATAGTGTCAGTGCTCTGGGCCTCCAGCTTGGAGTTTCCAACTTCTCGATTCCTCACCTTTTTTATTCTATGGGCCCTCGGTTGTGCGTCTCCTCCTGCATGCCTCACTCCCAGCCCCTTCGTGATGTGTGTCCCCTTGTTTGAGGCCACATGTGCTGTGCTCCTCACCTTTCTATAATGTGGCCACACTGGTGTGAGGACACTCTTGCCTGGTTCCCATTCCCTTGGTGATGTTGGCCCCACTGCTGTTAGGACAGTCTTGCCTGGTTCCCATCACCTTGGTGATGTTGGCCCTCTGGTGAGAGTCTGATCCTGGTTAGGTTCCTCACCCTTCTGTGAGGTGGGCCCTCTGCTCTGAGGTCACTCCTGCCTGGCTGGCACACCCCGCCTTGGCAACGTCGGCCATATGGTGGCAGTTGGAGCCTGCTGGGAGCCTCCTCCCCTCGGTGATGAGGGCCCTCTGGCCTCAGGCCCTAACTGCTGGGTTCCCACATTTTCTGATTCGTGCTAAGTGGTGCAAGGACACTCCTGCCAGGTTCCCATCCCCATGGGGATGTGAGCCTTCTGCTCTGAGGTCCCAACGGCTGTGTTGCTCACAGTTTCATGATGAGGGCCCTCTGGTGTGAGTTCACTCCTGCCTAGATCCCATAGCCTCGCTGCTCCTGGCTGCCTGCCGGAGGTTCCAACTGTGGGATTCCTCACCTTTTTTATTCTATGTTCCCTCTGTTTTGAGGATCCTCTGGCCTGCCTCACTCCCAGCCCCTTGGTGATGTGTATCCTCAGGTTTGAGGCCACGTGTGCTGGGTCCCTCAAATTATGGTGATGTAGCCCCACTGGTGTGAGGACACTCCTGCCTGGTTCCCATTCCCTTGGTGATGTTGGCCCTCTGGTGACAGTCTGATCCTTGTTGGGTTCCTCACACTTCTGTGAGGTGGGCTTTCTGCTCTGAGGTCACTCCTGCCTGGTTGGCACACCCCGCCTTGGTGACATCGGCCTTATGGTGGCAGTTGGAGCCTGCTGGGAGCCTCCTCCCCTCGGTGATGAGGGTCCTCTGGCCTCAGGTCCTAACTGCTGGGTTCCCACATTTTCTGATTCGTGGAAGTGGGCCGAGGACACTCCTGTCAGGTTCCCATCCCCATAGGGATGTGGGCCTTCTGCTCTGAGGTCCCATCCGCTGGGTTGCTCACAGTTTCATGATGTGGGACCTCTGCTGTGAGTTTGCTGTGGCCTGGATCACATAGACTCTGTGCTCTGGGCGGCCTACTGGCCAGTTCCAACTGCTGGATTCCTCACAACTTTTATTCTGTGGGCTCTGTTTTGTGAGGATACTCCTGCTTGCCTCACTCCTAGCCCCTTGGAGATGTGGGTCCCCTGTTTTAGGCCACATGTTCTGGGTTCCTCACCTTTCTATAATGTGGCCACACTTGTGTGAGGACCCTCCTGACTGGTTCCGATCCCCTTGGTGATGTGGGCCCTCTGGTGAGAGTCTTATCCTGGCTGGTTTCCTCACCCTTCTGTGAGGTAGGCTCTCTGTGGTGAGGTCACTCCTGCCTGGCTGGCACACATCACCTTGGTGACGTGGGCCCTCAGTTGGGAGTTGGTGTCTGCTGCGAGTCTCCGTCCCTCGGTAATGAGGGCCCTCTTGCGTCAGACCCTAACTCCTGGGCTCCCAAAATTTGCAGATGTGCGACCTGTGGTGCGAGTACACTCCTGTCAGGTTCCCAACCCCATGGGAATTTGGGCCTTCTGCTCTGAGGTCCCAACGGCTGGGGTGCTCACAGTTTCATGATGAGGGCCCTCTGATGTGTGTTCATTCCGGCCTAGATCCCATAGGCTTGCTGCTCCTGGGCGCCTGCTGGGAGGTTCCAACTGCGGGATTCCTCACCTTTTTTATTCTATGGGCCCTCTGTTTTGAGGCTCCTCCTGCCTGCCTCAATCCCAGCCCCGTTGTGATGTGTGTCCTCTGGTGTGAGGTCACGTGTGCTGGGTCCCTCACCTTTCGATGATGTGGCCCCAATGGTGTGAGGACACTCGTGCCTGTTTCCCAGCCCCTTGGTGATGTGGCCCCTCTGGTGAGAGTCTGATCCTGGCTGGGTTCCTTACCGTTCTGTGAGGTGGGCCCTGTGCTCTGAGGTAACTCCTGCCTGGCTTGCTCCCATTGCCTTGGTGACGTCGGCCCTCTGGTGGCAGTTGGATCCTTTTGGAGACTCCTGTCCTCGGTGATGAGGTCCCTCTGGCGTCAGGCTCTAACTGCTGGGCTCCCCAGGTTTTCTGATGTGAGCCCAGTGATGCCAGGATACTCGTGAAATGTTCCCATCCCCATGGCGATATGGGCCTTCTGCTCTGAGGTTCCAACGACTGGGTTGCTCACAGTTTCCTGATGTTAGCTCTCTGGTGTTAGTTCACTCATTCCTAGATCCCATAGCCTCTGTACTCTGGGCCGCCTGCTGGGAAGTTCCAACTGCTGGGTTCCTCACCTTTTTTATTCTTTGGGCCCTGTGTTGGGAGGCTCCTCCTGCCTGTGTCACTCCCAGCCCCTTGGTGATGTAGGTCCTCTGGTTTGTGGCCACATGTGCCAGTTTCCTCATCTTTTAGTGATGTGGCCCCACTGGTGTGAGGACACTCGTGCCTGGTTCCCGTCCCCTTGGTGATATGGGCCCTCTGGTGAGAGTCTGATCCTGGTTGGGTTCCTCACACTTCTTTGAGGTGGGCCGTCTGCTGTGAGGTCACTCCTGCCTGGCTGGCACACCCCGCCTTGGCGACGTGGGCCCTCTTGTGGTAGTTGGAACATGCTGGGAGCCTCCTCCCCTCAGTGATGAGGGCCCTCTGGCGTCAGGCCCTAACTGCTGGGTACCCACATTTTCTGATATGTGCTAAGTGGTGCGAGGACACTCCTGCCATGCTCCCAACACCTTGGGGATGTGGACCTTCTGCTCTAAGGTCCAAATGGCTGGGTTGCTCGCATTTTCATGATGTGGACCCTCTGCTGTGAGTTTACTGCGGCCTGAATCGCATAGACTTGGTGCTCTTGGCCGCCTGCTGGGAGGTTCACATTGCTGGATTCCTCAGCTTTTTTATTCTATGGGCCCTGTGTTGTGAGGCTACTCCTGCCTGCCTCATTCCGAGCCCCTTGGAGATGTGGGTCTTCTGGTTTAAGCCACATGTGCTGGGTTCCTCACCTTTCTATGATGTGGCCACACTGGTGTGAAGACTCTCCTGCCTGGTTCTGATCACCTTGGTGATGTGGGTCCTCTGGTGAGAGTCTTATTCTGGCTGTGTTCCTCACCCTTCTGTGAGGTAGGCCCTCTGCGGTGACGTCACTCCTACCTGGCTGTCACACGTCACCTTGGCGACGTGGGACCTCAGTTGGGTGTTGGTGCCTGATTGGAGTCTCCTCCCCTTGGTAATGAGGGCCCTCTGGCGTCAGACCCTAACTCCTGGGTTCCCTAAATTCTCTGATGTGTGCCCTGTGGTGCGAGTACACTTCTGACAGGTTCCCAACCCCATGGGAATGTGGGCCTTCTGCTCTGAGATCCCAACGCCTAGGTTGCTCACAGTTTCATGATGACGGCCCTCTGGTGTGAGATCACTCCGGCCTGGATCCCATAGTCTCGCTGCTCCTGGCCGCCTGCTGGGAGGTTCCAACTGCGGGATTCTTCACCTCTTTAATTCTATGGTCCCTCTGTTTTGAGGCTCCTCCTGCCTGCCTCAATCCCAGCTCCCTTGTGATGTGTGTCCTCTGGTTTGAGGCCACGTGTGCTGGGTCCCTCACTTTTTGGTGATGTGGCCCCACTAGTGTGAGGACACTCCTGCCTGGTTCCCATTCCCTTGGTGATGTGGGCCCTCTGGTGAGAATCTGATCCTCTTTGGTTCTTCACACTTCTGTGAGGTTGACCCTCTGCTCTGAGGTCACTCCTGCCTGGTTGTCGCACTCCGCATTGGCGACGTCGCCCCTCTGGTAGCAGTCGGAGCTGGCTGGGAGCCACCGCCCCTCGGTGATGAGGGCCCTCTGGCATCAGGCACTAATTGCTGGGCTCCCCACATTTTTTCATGTGTGCCCACTCTTGCGATGACACTCCTGCTTGTTTCCCTTCCCCATGGGGATGTGGGCCTTCTGCTCTGAGGTCACAACGGCTGGGTTGCTTACAGAATCACAATGAGGGCCCTCTGTTGTGAGTTCATGCCGGCCTGGATCTCATAGCCTCAGTGCTCTGGGCCGCCTGCTAGGAAGATCCAACTGCTGGTTTCCACACCTTTTGTATACAATGGGACATGTGTTGTGAGGTTAATCCTGCCTGCCTCACTCCGAAACCCATGGTGATGTGGGTCCTCTGGTTTGAGGCCACATGTGCTGAGTACCTCAACTTTTGATGATGTGGCCCCACGGGTGTGAGGACACTCCTGCCTGGTTCCCATCACCTTGGTGATGTGGGCCCTCTGGGGAGAGTCTGATCCTGGCTGGGTTCCCTACCATTCTGTGAGGTGGGCCCTCTGATGTCAGGTCACTCCTGCCTGGCTAGCTCACATCGCCTTGGTGACGTGGGCCCTCTGTTGGCCACTGGAGCATGCTGGGAGCCTCCTACTCCCGTGAATGATGGCCCTGGAAAAAATGCATATGCCCTTTTTGGCCAAGTGCTTCATTGACGAGGTTCTGCCACTTCTCTTATGCTTTCAGAGCAATTCACGTCTACCTCCTGAAATCGGATTCCAGCAATTCTGCCCCACTTTCAAGTCCTCTTCGCAACCTTAATTCAATATATTTTTGTACGATTTCTGTCATTTATAAGTCTGCAGGTATGTGAATGACAGTGCCCCTGAGCTCCTTTCCTCAACTCGCTTTCTTGTGAGCTGGCCACAAAACCGCAGGATTGCTTCAGGCCCTAATCTTGTTCCAGCACGGCATGCTGAGCCTTTGGTTAATTCCTTTTCCTGTTGGGAAATGAGTGTTAAAATTGCCCGTGCATACTGGGCATATACCCTGAGAAAACCAAAATTCAAAAAGAGTCATGTACCAAAATGTTCATTGCAGCTCTATTTACAATAGCCCGGAGATGGAAAGAACCTAAGCGCCCATCATCGGATGAATGGATAAAGAAGATGTGGCACATATACACAATGGAATATTACTCAGCCTTAAAAAGAAATGAAACTGAGTTATTTGTAATGAGATGGATAGACCTAGAGTCTGTCATACAGAGTGAAGTAAGTCAGAAAGAAAAAGACAAATAGCGTATGCTAACACATATATATGGAATTTAAAGGAAAAAAATGTCATGAAGAACCTAGGGATAAGACAGGAATAGAGGCGCAGACCTACTGGAGAACGGAATTGAGGATATGGGGAGGGGGAATGGTGAGTTCTGACAGGGCGAGAGAGAGTCATGGACATATACACACTAACAAATGTAGTAAGGTAGATAGCAAGGGGGAAGCAGCCGCAAGGCACAGGGATATTAGCTCGGGGCGTTGGGGCAGCCTGGAGGGGTGGAAGGGGGAGAGAGGGAGGGAGGGAGACACAAGAGGGAAGACACAGGGAGCATATGTATATGTATAGCTGATTCACTTTGTTATAAAGCAAAAACTAACAAACCATTGTAAAGCAATTATACCCCAATAAAGATGTTAAAAAAAATATTTGCCCGTGCACACACCTACAGATAGTCTCCCATTGGTTCTCCGTATTCCTGTTCATCTTGCGCAGAAATTGCAAACAGTGCCAAACAGGAGGTTAAAGACACTGACTCTCCAAATGGGGAGGGTGTAAGAAAAGGGTCTGGAATGGTGAACCTGAGTACCAGGGGACGAAAACAGACATGCATGTAAAAAGGTTTCCCAGTCACACGGTGGAGCATACTCTGGGTTTCCCATGCAAATTTTAGCAGAAGGAAGAATCCCTAGAACCTGGAGAGTTGGGAACCATGGAATGGGTACCAGGCAGTATGACATCAAAGGGTCTGCATTTGCTCACTGAACCTCACCAATGCTATCAGCCCAAAGGGTCCAGCCTTATCTCTCACACAGCTCTGGGTGTAGATTTGGTAAACCAGGTTGCATCACATGCCCTGTGTGAGTTATTTAAGAATTGCTCTCTATTTCACTGTCATTGTGTTTTGTTTTTGAAATTTTTTTTTGACACTGGGATTTATCGGATTTTCACTGCTGCGTTAATGCCGCTGTACACACTCTTGATTCTCTTACGGAGACATAAATATCCACGGGTTTTAAGATTCTTCCTAGTCAGGTATAATCCTAGGCGTTGAATATGTGGTGTTGAGTCCATTTCGTTGAGCAAGGAGTAGGTCTTGTCTATTACATATTTGGCTTATGGAACGGTATCTGTGCTAATTTCAGTCTCTGGTTTTATGCAGCACTCCAACGCACCTTTCTCCATAAGAAAGCACAAGTTGGTTTTCTAAATTTGAGACTGTTCTGTTTTGTAATTCAGTTCATGTGTAGTCAAGTTTACATACTGTGTATTAGTGATATTTTATGATGTTTCTTTTTATGTGTGACTTATTTCACGTAGAATCACCATACCTTAATCCACTCACTATGCCGCTACGGGCCTGATGACACAGATTTCATTGCTGAGTGATATTCCATTGTACGTACGTACCACAACTTCTTTATCCATTGTTTGCTCTCTGAGATATTTACCTTGTACTGTAAACGAGGTTCTTGTGAACAGAGAGGTCCCAAACGTTCAGGTGGCTGGGTGTTTTTGATTTTAATTTCCCTAAGCTGTAGGACCATAAGTGGAAGTGCCATAGGCTGTGTTGCTTTGTTTCTTACGTGTTACAGGAAACACATAACACTTCTCCAGAATGGCTGTCGGCAATTTACATCATATGCATCAGCATAATAAGGATCCCTGTTTTCCATTGCCTGTCCTCCGTTTCTGGATTGTACAATTTTTTTAAATGGCCCTTTTGCCCTGGGGGGCACTGAGACTTCATTGTAGTGCAGATTTCCTTTACAGGCTTGCTTGGCTGGCCAAAAAGGGCGTATGCGTTTTTTCCTGAATATATTCAGGAAAAAACGCATACGCACTTTTTGGCCAAGTGCATCATTGTCGACGTTCTGCCTCTTTTCCTATGCTTTCAGGGCAATTCCAGTCTACCCCCTGCAATCGTTTTCCTGAAATTCTGCCCCGCTTTCAAGTCCCCTTTGCAGGCTTACTTCAATATATTTTTGGAGGATAGCTGTCATTTATAACTCTGCAGGATTGTGAATTACAGTGCCCCTGAGCTCCTTTCTTCAACTCGCTTTCTTGTGAGCTGGGCACAAAACCGCAGGATTGCTTCAGGCCCTAATCTGTTTCCGGCAGGGCATGCTGAGCCTTTGGTTAATTCCTCTTCCTGGTGGGAAATGAGCGTTACATTTGCCCGTGCAGACACCTACAGCTAGTCTCTCATTGGTTCTCCCTATTCCTGTTCATCTTGCACAGAAATTGCAAGCTGTGCCAAAGAGGAGGTTAAAGGCACTGACTCTCCAAGTTTGGAGAGTGTTAGTAAAGCATCTGGAATGGTGAACCCGAGGACCAGGATACGAAAACTGAGAAGCATTTTAAATCGTTTCCCAAGCACACGGTGGACCATACTGTGGGTTCCCCATGCATGTTTTAGCTGGAGGAAGAATCCCTTGAACCTGAAGAGTTGGGACCCATGGAATAGGTACCATGCAGTATGACTTCAAAGGGTCTGCATTTGCTCACCGAAACTCACCAATGCTATCAGCCTGAAGTGTCCACCCTTATGTCTCAACCAGCTCTGGGTGTAGATGTGTTAAATCCCGGTTGCATCACATGCCCTGAGTGAATTATTTAAGAATTGCTCTCTATTTCACTGTCTTTGTGTTTTGTTTTTGAAATTTATTTTGATAATGGGATTTATCTGATTTTCACTGCTGCGTTTATGCCACTGTACACACGCTTGATTCTCTTACGGAGACATATATATCCATGGGTTTTAAGATTCTTCCTAGTCAGGTATATTCCTAGGCGTTGAATATGTGGTGTTGAGTCCATTTCGTTGAGCAAGGAGTAGGTCTTGTCTATTACATATTTGGCTTTTGGAATGCTATCTGTGCTAATTTCAGTCTCTGGTTTTATGCAGCACCCCAACACACCTTTACCCATAAGCAAGCACTAGTTGGTTTTCTAAATTTGAGACCCTGTTCTGTTTTGTAATTCAGTTCATCTGTAGTCAAGTTTACATTCTGTGTATTAGTGATATCTTATGATGTTTCTTTTTCTGTGTGACGCAGTTCACGTAGAATCACCGTACCTGCATCCACTCACTATGCCGCTACGGGCCTGATGACACAGATTTCATTGCTGAGTGATTTTGCATTGCACGTACGTGCCACAATTTCTTTATCCATTTTTGCTTTCTGGGATATTTACCTGGTACTGTAGACGAGCTTCTTGGGAACACAGCCGTCCCAAATATTGGGGTGGCTGTCTGTTTTTGAATTTAATTTCCGTAAGCTATAGGACCATAAGTGGAAGTGCCATAGGCTGTGTTGCTTTGTTTCTTACGTGTTTCAGGAAACACCATACACTTCTCCAGGGTGGCTGCTGGCAATTTACATCCTGCCAATCAGCATAACAAGGCTCCCTGTTCTCCATATCCTGTCCTACCTTTCTGGATTTTACACTTTTTTCAGATGGCCCTTTTGCCCGGGGGGCAGTGAGACTTCATTGTAGTGCAGATTTCCTTTACAGGCTTGCTTGGTTGGCCAAAAAGGGCGTATGCGTTTTTTCCTGAATATATTCAGGAAAAAAGGCATACGCCCTTTTTGGCCAAGTGCATCATTGTCGACGTTCTGCCTCTTTTCCTATGCTTTCTGGGCAACTCCAGTCTACCCCCTGCAATCGTTTTCCTGAAATTCTGCCTCGCTTTCCAGTCCCCTTCGCAGGCTTACTTCAATATATTTTTGGAGGATAGCTGTCATTTATAACTCTGCAGATTTGTGAATTACAGTGCCCCTGAGGTCCTTTCTTCAACTCGCTTTCTTGTGAGCTGAGCCCAAAATCTCAGGATTGCTTCAGGCCCTAATCTGTTTCCGGCAGGGCACGCTGAGCCTTTGGTTAATTCCTCTTCCTGGTGGGAAATGAGCGTTACATTTGCCCGTGCAGACACCTACATCTAGTCTCTCATTGCTTCTCCTATTCCTGTTCATCTTGCACAGAAATTGCAAGCTGTGCCAAACAGGAGGTTAAAGGCACTGACTCTCCAAGCGGGGAGATTGTCAGTATAGCATCTGGAATGGTGAACCCGAGGACCAGGATACAAAAACTGAGATGCAGTTTAAATCGTTTCCCAATCACATGGTGGACCATACTGTGGGTTTCCCATGCATGTTTTAGCTGGAGGAAGAATCCCTTGAACCTGAAGAGTTCGGACCCATGGAATGGGTACCATGCAGTATGACTTCAAAGGGTCTGCATTTGCTCACCGAAACTCACCAATGCTATCAGCCTGAAGTGTCCAGCCTTATGTCTCAACCAGCTCTGGGTGTAGATGTGGTCAATCCCGGTTGCATCACATGCCCTGAGTGAATTATTTAAGAATTGCCCTCTATTTCACTGTCTTTGTGTTTTGTTTTTGAAATTTATTTTGATAATGTGATTTCTCGGATTTTCACTGTTGCGTTTATGCCGCTGTACACACGCTTGATTCTCTTACGGAGACATATATATCCATGGGCTTTAAGATTCTTCCTAGTCAGGTATATTCCTAGCCGTTGAAAATGTGGTGTTGAGTCCATTTCGTTGAGCAAGTAGTAGGTCTTGTCTTTTACATATTTGGCTTATGGAATATTATCTGTGCTAATTTCAGTCTCTGGTTTTATGCAGCACCCTGAGGCACCTTTCCCCATAAGCAAGCTCTAGTTGGTTTTCTAAATTTGAGACCCTGTTCTGTTTTGTAATTCAGTTCATGTGTAGTCAAGTTTACATTCCGTGTATTAGTGATATCTTATGATGTTTCTATTTCTGTGTGACGTAGTTCACGTAGAATCACCGTTCCTGCATCCACTCACTATGCCGCTACGGGCCTGATGACACAGATTTCATTGCTGAGAGATATTGCATTGCACGTACGTGCCACAACTTCTTTATCCATTTTTTGCTTTCTGGGATATTTACCTGGTACTGTAGACGAGCTTCTTGGGAACACAGCCGTCCCAAACGTTGGGGTGGCTCTCTGTTTTTGATTTTAATTTCCCTAAGCAATAGGACCATAAGTGCAATTGCCATAGGCTGTGTTGCTTTATTTCTTACGTGTTTCAGGAAACACCATACACTTCTCCAGGGTGGCTGCTGGCAATTTACATCCTGCCAATCAGCATAACAAGGCTCCCTGTTCTCCATATCCTGTCCTACCTTTCTGGATTTTACACTTTTTTCAGATTGCCCTTTTGCCCGGGGGGCAGTGAGACTTCATTGTAGTGCAGATTTCCTTTACAGGCTTGCTTGGCTGGCCAAAAAGGGCGTATGCGTTTTTTCCTGAATATATTCAGGAAAAAACGGATACGCCCTTTTTGGCCAAGTGCATCATTGTCGACGTTGTGCCTCTTTTCCTAAGCTTTCAGGGCAATTCCAGTCTGCCCCCTGCAATCGTTTTCCTGAAATTCTGCCCCGCTTTCAAGTCCCCTTCGCAGGCTTACTTCAATATAATTTTGGAGGATAGCTGTCATTTATAACTCTGCAGGTTTGTGAATTACAGTGCCCCTGAGCTCCTTTCTTCAACTCGCTTTCTTGTGAGCTGGGCACAAAACCGCAGGATTGCTTCCTTCCCTAATCTGTTTCCAGCAGGGCACACTGAGCCTTTGTTTAATTCCTCTTCCTGGTGGGCAATGAGCGTTACATTTGCCCGTGCAGACACCTACAGCTAGTCTCTCATTGGTTATCCCTATTCCTGTTCATCTTGCACAGAAATTGCAAGCTGTGCCAAACAGGAGGTTAAAGGCACTGACTCTCCAAGCGGGGAGAGTGTTAGTAAAGCATCTGGAATGGTGAACCCGAGGACCAGGATACGAAAACTGAGATGCATTTTAAATCGTTTCCCAATCACACGGTGGACGATACTCTGGGTTTCCCATGCATGTTTTAGCTGGAGGAAGAATGCCTTGAACCTGGAGAGTTGGGACCCATGGAATGGGTACCATGCAGTATGACTTCAAAGGGTCTGCATTTGCTCACCGAAACTCACCAATGCTATCAGCCTGAAGTGTCCAGCCTTATGTCTCAACCAGCTCTGGGTGTAGATGGGGTCAATCCCGGTTGCATCACATGCCCTGAGTGAATTATTTAAGAATTGCTCTCTATTTCACTGTCTTTGTGTTTTGTTTTCGAAATTTATTTTGATAATGGGATTTATCGGATTTTCACTGCTGCGTTTCGGCCACTGTACACACGCTTGATTCTCTTACGGAGACATATATATCCATGGGTTTTTAAGATTCTTCCTAGTCAGGTATATTCCTAGGCGTTGAATATGTTGTGTTGAGTCCATTTCGTTGAGCAAGGAGTAGGTCTTGTCTATTACATATTTGGCTTATGGAATGTTATCCGTGCTAATTTCAGTCTCTGGTTTTATGCAGCACCCCAAGGCACCTTTGCCCATAAGCAAGCACTAGTTGGTTTTCCAAATTTGAGACCCTGTTCTATTTTGTAATTCAGTTAATCAGTAGTCAAGTTTACATTCCGTGTATTAGTGATATCTTATGATGTTTCTTTTTCTGTGTGACGTAGTTCACGTAGAATCACCGTACCTGCATACACTCACTATGCCGCTACGGGCCTGATGACACAGATTTCATTGCTGAGTGATATTGCATTGTACGTACGTGCCACAACTTCTTTATCCATTTTTTGCTTTCTTGGATATTTACCTGATACTGTAGATGAGCTTCTTGTGAACACAGCCGTCCCAAATATTGGGGTGGCTGTCTGTTTTTGATTTTAATTTCCGTAAGCTATAAGACCATAAGTGGAAGTGCCATAGGCTGTGTTGCTTTGTTTGTTAAGTGTTTCAGGAAACACCATACACTTCTCCAGGGTGGCTGCTGGCAATTTACATCCTGCCAATCAGCATAACAAGGCTCCCTGTTCTACATATCCTGTCCTACCTTTCTGGATTTTACACTTTTTTCAGATGGCCCTTTTGCCCAGGGGGCAGTGAGACTTCATTGTAGTGCAGATTTCCTTTACAGGCTTGCTTGGTTGGCCAAAAAGGGCGTATGCGTTTTTCCTGAATATATTCAGGAAAAAACGCATACGCCCTTTTTGGCCAAGTGCATCATTGTCGACGTTGTGACTCTTTTCCTATGCTTTCAGGGCAATTCAAGTCTACCCCCTGCAATCGTTTTCCTGAAATTTTGCCCCGTTTTCAAGTCCCCTTCGCAGGCTAACTTCAATATATTTTTGGAGGATAGCTGTCATTTATAACTCTGCATGTTTGTGAATTACAGTGCCCCTGAGCTCCTTTCTTCAACTCGCTTTCTTGTGAGCTGGGCACAAAACCGCAGGATGGCTTCAGGCCCTAATCTGTTTCCAGCAGGGCACGCTGAGCCTTTGTTTAATTCCTCTTCCTGGTGGGAAATGAGCGTTACATTTGCCCGTGCAGACACCTACAGCTAGTCTCTCATTGGTTCTCCCTATTCCTGTTCATCTTGCACAGAAATTGCAAGCTGTGCCAAACAGGAGGTTAAAGGCACTGACTCTCCAATCAGGGAGAGTGTTAGTAAAGCATCTGGAATGGTGAACCCGAGGACCAGGATACGAAAACTGAGATGCATTTTAAATCGTTTCCCAATCACACGTTGGACCATACTGTGGGTTTCCCATGCATGTTTTAGCTGGAGGAAGAATCCCTTGAACCTGAAGAGTTGGGACCCATGGAATGGGTACCATGCAGTATGACTTCAAAGGGTCTGCATTTGCTCACCGAAACTCACCAATGCTATCAGCCTGAAGTGTCCAGCCTTATGTCTCAACCAGCTCTGGGTGTAGATGTGGTCAATCCCAGTTGCATCAGATGCCCTGAGTGAATTATTTAAGAATTGCTCTCTATTTCACTGTCTTTGTGTTTTGTTTTCGAAATTTATTTTGATAATGGGATTTATCGGATTTTCACTGCTGCGTATCGACCGCTGTACACACGCTTGATTCTCTTACGGAGACATATATATCCATGGGTTTTAAGATTCTTCCTAGTCAGGTATATTCCTAGGCGTTGAATATGTGGTGTTGAGTCCATTTCGTTGAGCAAAGAGTAGGTCTTGTCTATTACATATTTGGCTTATGGAATGTTATCTGTGCTAATTTCAGTCTCTGGTTTTATGCAGCACCCCAAGGCACCTTTCCCCATAAGCAAGCACTAGTTGGTTTTCTAAATTTGAGACCCTGTTCTGTTTTGTAATTCAGTTCATGTGTAGTCAAGTTTACATTCCGTGTATTAGTGATATCTTATGATGTTTCTTTTTCTGTGTGACGTAGTTCACGTAGAATCACCGTACCTGCATCCACTCACTATGTCGCTACGGGCCTGATGACACAGATTTCATTGCTGAGTGATATTGCATTGCACGTACATGCCACAACTTCTTTATCCATTTTTTGTTTCTGGGATATTTACCTGGTACTGTAGACGAGCTTCCTGGGAACACAGCCGTCCCAAATTTTGGGGTGGCTCTCTGTTTTTGATTTTAATTTCCCTAAGGAATAGGACCATAAGTGCAATTGACATAGGCTGTGTTGCTTTATTTCTTACGTGTTTCAGGAAACACCATACACTTCTCCAGGGTGGCTGTTGGCAATTTACATCCTGCCAATCAGCATAACAAGGCTCCCTGTTCTCCATATCCTGTCCTACGTTTCTGGATTTTACACTTTTTTCAGATAGCCCTCTTGCCTAGGGGGCAGTGAGACTTCATTGTAGTGCAGATTTCCTTTACAGGCTTGCTTGGTTGGCCAAAAAGGGCGTATGCGTTTTTTCCTGAATATATTCAGGAAAAAACGCATACGCCCTTTTAGGCCAAGTGCATCATTGTCGACGTTGTGCCTCTTTTCCTATGCTTTCAGGGCAATTCCAGTCTACCCCCTGCAATCGTTTTCCTGAAATTCGGCCCCGCTTTCAAGTCCCCTTCGCAGGCTTACTTCAATATACTTTTGGAAGATAGCTGTCATTTATAACTCTGCAGGTTTGTGAATTAGAGTGCCCCTGAGCTCCTTTCTTCAACTCGCTTTCTTGTGAGCTGGGCACAAAACCGCAGGATTGCTTCAGGCCCTACTCTGTTTCCAGCAGGGCACACTGAGCCTTTGTTTAATTCCTCTTCCTGGTGGGCAATGAGCGTTACATTTGCCCGTGCAGACACCTACAGCTAGTCTCTCATTGGTTCTCCCTATTCCTGTTCATCTTGCAGAGAAATTGCAAGCTGTGCCAAACAGGAGGTTAAAGGCACTGACTCTCCAAGCGGGGAGAGTGTTAGTAAAGCATCTGGAATGGTGAACCCGAGGACCAGGATACGAAAACTGAGATGCATTTTAAATCGTTTCGCAATCACACGGTGGAAGATACTCTGGGTTTCCCATGCATGTTTTAGCTGGAGGAAGAATCCCTTGAACCTTGAGAGTTGGGACCCATGGAATGGGTACCATGCAGTATGACTTCAAAGGGTCTGCATTTGCTCACCGAAACTCACCAATGCTATCAGCCTGAAGTGTCCAGCCTTATGTCTCAACCAGCTCTGGGTGTAGATGTGGTCAATCCCGGTTGCATCACATGCCCTGAGTGAATTATTTAAGAATTGCTCTCTATTTCACTGTCTTTGTGTTTTGTTTTCGAAATTTATTTTGATAATGGGATTTATCGGATTTTCACTGCTGCGTTTTGGCCGCTGTACACACGCTTGATTCTCTTATGGAAACATATATATCCATGGGTTTTAAGTTTCTTCTTAGTCATGTATATTCCTAGGCGTTGAATATGTGGTATTGAGTCCATTTCGTTGAGCTAGGAGTAGGTCTTGTCTCTTATATATTTGGCTTATGGAAAGTTATCTGTGCTAATCTCAGTCTCTGGTTTTATGCAGCACCCCAAGGCACCTTTCCCCATAAGCAAGCACTAGTTGGTTTTCTAAATTTGAGACCCTGTTTTGTTTTGTAATTCAGTTCATGTGTAGTCAAGTTTACATTCTGTGTATTAGTGATATCTTATGATGTTTCTTTTTCTGTGTGACGTAGTTCACGTAGAATCACCGTACCTGCATCCACTCACTATGCCGCTACGGGCCTGATGACACAGATTTCATTGCTGAGTGATATTGCATTGTACGTACGTGCCACAAATTCTTTATCCATTTTTTGCTTTCTGGGATATTTACCTGATACTGTAGACGAGGTTCTTGTGAACACAGCCGTCCCAAATATTGGGGTGGCTGTCTGTTTTTTATTTCAATTTCCGTAAGCTATAGGACCATAAGTGGAAGTGCCATAGGCTGTGTTGCTTTGTTTCTTACGTGTTTCAGGACACACCATACACTTTTCCAGGGTGGCTGCTGGCAATTTACATCCTGCCAATCAGCATAACAATGCTCCCTGTTCTCCATATCCTGTCCTACCTTTCAGGATTTTACACTTTTTTCAGATGGCCCTTTTGCCCGGTGGGCAGTGAGATTTCATTGTAGTGCAGATTTCCTTTACAGGCTTGCTTGGTTGGCCAAAAAGGGCGTATGCGTTTTTTCCTGAATATATTCAGGAAAAAACGCATACGCACTTTTTGGCCAAGTGCTTCATTGTCGACGTTCTGCCTCTTTTCCTATGCTTTCAGGGCAATTCCAGTCTACCCCCTGCAATCGTTTTCCTGAAATTCTGCCCCGCTTTCAAGTCCCCTTCGCAGGCTTACTTCAATATATTTTTGGAGGATAGCTGTCATTTATAACTCTGCAGGTTTGTGAATTACAGTGCCCCTGAGCTCCTTTCTTCAACTCGCTTTCTTGTGAGCTGGGCACAAAACCGCAGGATTGCTTCAGGCCCTAATCTGTTTCCGGCAGGGCATGCTGAGCCTTTGGTTAATTCCTCCTCCTGGTAGGAAATGAGCGTTACATTTGCCCCTGCAGACAGCTACAGCTAGTCTCTCATTGGTTCTCCCTAGTCCTGTTCATCTTGCACAGAAATTGCAAGCTGTGCCACACAGGAGGTTAAAGGCACTGACTCTCCAAGCAGGGAGAGTGTTAGTAAAGCATCTGGAATGGTGAACCCGAGGACCAGGATACGAAAACTGAGATGCATTTTAAATCGTTTCCCAATCACACTGTGGATGATACTCTGGGTTTCCCATGCATGTTTTAGCTGGAGGAAGAATGCCTTGAACCTGGAGAATTGGGACCCATGGAATGGGTACCATGCAGTATGACTTCAAAGGGTCTGCATTTGCTCACGGAAACTCACCAATGCTATCAGCCTGAAGTGTCCAGCCTTATGTCTCAACCAGCTCTGGGTGTAGATGTGGTCAATCCCGGTTGCATAACATGCCCTGAGTGAATTATTTAAGAATTGCTCTCTATTTCACTGTCTTTGTGTTTTGTTTTCGAAATTTATTTTGATAATGGGATTTATCGGATTTTCACTGCTGCGTATCGGCCGCTGTACACATGCTTGATTCTCTTACGGAGACATATATATCCATGGGTTTTAATATTCTTCCTAGTCAGGTATATTCCTAGGCGTTGAATATGTGGTGTTGGGTCCATTTCGTTGAGCAAGGAGTAGGTCTTGTCTGTTACATATTTGGCTTATGGAATGTTATCTGTGCTAATTTCAGTCTCTGGTTTTATGCAGCACCCAAAGGCACCTTTCCCCATAAGCAAGCACTAGTTGGTTTTCTACATTTGAGACCCTGTTCTGTTTTGTAATTCAGTTCATGTGTAGTCAAGTTTACATTCCGTGTATTAGTGATATCTTATGATGTTTCTTTTTCTGTGTGACGTAGTTCACGTAGAATCACCGTACCTGCATCCACTCACTATGCCGCTACGGGCCTGATGACACAGATTTCATTGCTGAGTGATATTGCATTGTACGTACGTGCCACAACTTCTTAATCCATTTTTTGCACTCTGGGATATTTACCTGATACTGTAGACGAGCTTCTTGTGAACACAGCCGTCCCGAATATTGGGGTGGCTGTCTGTTTCAGATTTTAATTTCCGTAAGCTATAGTACCATAAGTGGAAGTGCCATAGGCTGTGTTGCTTTGTTTCTTAAGTGTTTCAGGAAACACCATACACTTCTCCAGGGTGGCTGCTGGCAATTTACATCCTGCCAATCAGCATAACAAGGCTCCCTGTTCTCCATATCCTGTCCTACCTTTCTGGATTTTACACTTTTTTCAGATGGCCCTTTTGCCCGGGGGGCAGTGAGACTTCATTGTAGTGCAGATTTCCTTTACAGGCTTGCTTGGTTGGCCAAAAAGTGCATATGCGTTTTTTCCTGAATATATTCAGGAAAAAACGCATACGCCCTTTTTGGCCAAGTGCATCATTGTCGACGTTGTGCCTCTTTTCCTATGTTTTCAGGGCAATTCCAGTCTACCCCCTGCAATCGTTTTCCTGAAATTCTGCCCCGCTTTCAAGTCCGCTTCGCAGGCTTACTTCAATATATTTTTGGAGGATAGCTGTCATTTATAACTCTGCAGGTTTGTGAATTACAGTGCCCCTGAGCTCCTTTCTTCAACTCGCTTTCTTGTGAGCTGGGCACAAAACCGCAGGATTGCTTCAGGCCCTAAACTGTTTCCAGGAGGGCACACTGAGCCTTTGGTTAATTCCTCTTCCTGGTGGGAAATGAGCGTTACATTTGCCCGTGCAGACACCTACAGCTAGTCTCTCATTGGTTCTCCCTATTCCTGTTCATCTTGCACAGAAATTGCAAGCTGTGCCAAACAGGAGGTTAAAGGCACTGACTCTCCAAGCGGGGAGAGTGTTAGTAAAGCATCTGGAATGGTGAACCCGAGGACCAGGATACGAAAACTGAGATGCATTTTAAATCGTTTCCCAATCACACGGTGGACGATACTCTTGGTTTCCCATGCATGTTTTAGCTGGAGGAAGAATGCCTTGAACCTGGAGAGTTGGGACCCATGGAATAGGTACCATGCAGTATGACTTCAAAGGGTCTGCATTAGCTCACCAAAACTCACCAATGCTATCAGCCTGATGTGTCCAGCGTTATGTCTCAACCAGCTCTGGGTGTAGATGTGGTCAATCCCGGTTGCATCACATGCCCTGAGTGAATTATTTAAGAATTGCTCTCTATTTCACTGTCTTTGTGTTTTGTTTTTGAAATTTATTTTGATAATGGGATTTATCGGATTTTCACTGCTGCGTTTATTCCGCTGTACACATGCTTGATTCTCTTACGGAGACATATAAATCCATGGGTTTTAAGATTTTTCCTAGTCATGTATATTCCTAGGCGTTGAATATGTGGTGTTGAGTCCATTTCGTTGAGCAAGGAGTAGGTCTTGTCTATTACATATTTGGCTTATGGAAAGTTATCTGTGCTAATTTCAGTCTCTGGTTTTATGCAGCACCCCAAGGCACCTTTTCCCATAAGCAAGCACTAGTTGGTTTTCTAAATTTGAGACCCTGTTCTGTTTTGTAATTCAGTTCATGTGTAGTCAAGTTTACATTCCATGTATTAGTGATATCTTATGATGTTTCTTTTTCTGTGTGACGTAGTTCACGTAGAATCACCGTACCTGCATCCACTCACTATGCCGCTACGGGCCTGATGACACAGATTTCATTGCTGAGTGATATTGCATTGTACGTACGTGCCACAACTTCTTTATCCATTTTTTGCTTTCTGGGATATTTACCTGATACTGTAGACGAGCTTCTTGTGAACACAGCCGTCCCAAATATTGGGGTGGCTGTCTGTTTTTGATTTTAATTTCCGTAAGCTATAGGACCATAAGTGGAAGTGCCATAGGCTGTGTTGCTTTGTTTCTTACGTGTTTCAGGAAACACCATACACTTCTCCAGGGTGGCTGCTGGCAATTTACATCCTGCCAATCAGCATAACAAGGCTCCTTGTTCTCCATATCCTGTCCTACCTTTCTGGATTTTACACTTTTTTCAGATGGCCCTTTTGCCCGGGGGGCAGTGAGACTTCATTGTAGTGCAGATTTCTTTACAGGCTTGCTTGGTTGGCCAAAAAGGGCGTATGCGTTTTTTCCTGAATATATTCAGGAAAAAACGCATACAACCTTTTTGGCCAAGTGCATCATTGTCGACGTTCTGCCTCTTTTCCTATGCTTTCAGGGCAATTCCAGTCTACCCCCTGCAATCGTTTTCCTGAAATTCTGCCCCGCTTTCAAGTCCCCTTCGCAGGCTTACTTCAATATATTTTTGGAGGATAGCTGTCATTTATAACTCTGCAGGTTTGTGAATTACAGTGCCCCTGAGCTCCTTTCTTCAACTCGCTTTCTTGTGAGCTGGGCACAAAACCGCAGGATTGCTTCAGGCCCTAATCTGTTTCCAGCAGGGCACACTGAGCCTTTGTTTAATTCCTCTTCCTGGTGGGCAATGAGCGTTACATTTGCCCGTGCAGACACCTACAGCTAGTCTCTCATTGGTTCTCCCTATTCCTGTTCATCTTGCACAGAATTTGCAAGCTGTGCCAAACAGGAGGTTAAAGGCACTGACTCTCCATGCGGGGAGAGTGTTAGTAAAGCATCTGGAATGGTGAACCCGAAGACCAGGATACGAAAACTGAGATGCATTTTAAATCGTTTCCCAATCACACGGTGGACGATACTCTGGGTTTCCCATGCATGTTTTAGCTGGAGGAAGAATCCCTTGAACCTGGAGTGTTGGGACCCATGGAATGGGTACCATGCAGTATGACTTAAAAGGGTTTGCATTTGCTCACCGAAACTCACCAATGCTATAAGCCTGAAGTGTCCAGCCTTATGTCTCAACCAGCTCTGGGTGTAGATGTGGTCAATCCCGGTTGCATCACATGCCCTGAGTGAATTATTTAAGAATTGCTCTCTATTTCACTGTCTTTGTGTTTTGTTTTCGAAATTTATTTTGATAATGGGATTTATCGGATTTCCACTGCTGCGTTTCGGCCGCTGTACACATGCTTGATTCTCTTACGGAGACATATATATCAATGGGTTTTAAGATTCTTCCTAGTCAGGTATATTCCTAGGCGTTGAATATGTGGTATTGGGTCCATTTCGTTGAGCAAGGAGTAGGTCTTGTCTATTACATATTTGGCTTATGGAAATTTTTCTGTGCTAATTTCAGTCTCTGGTTTTATGCAGCACCCCAACGCACCTTTCCTCATAAGCAAGCACTAGTTGGTTTTCTAAATTTGAGACCCTGTTCTGTTTTGTAATTCAGTTCATGTGTAGTCAAGTTTACATTCCGTGTATTAGTGATATCTTATGATGTTTCTTTTTCTGTGTGACGTAGTTCACGTAGAATCACCGTACCTGCATCCACACATTATGCCGCTACGGGCCTGATGACACAGATTACATTGCTGAGTGATATTGCATTGTACGTACGTGCCACAACTTCTTTATCCATTTTTTGCTTTCTGGGATATTTACCTGATACTGTAGACGAGCTTCTTGTGAACACAGCCGTCCCAAATATTGGGGTGGCTGTCTGTTTTTGATTTTAATTTCCGTAAGCTATAGGACCATAAGTGGAAGTGCCATAGGCTGTGTTGCTTTGTTTCTTACGTGTTTCAGGAAACACCATACACTTCTCCAGGGTGGCTGCTGGCAATTTACATCCTGCCAATCAGCATAACAAGGCTCCCTGTTCTCCATATCCTGTACTACCTTTCTGGATTTTACACTTTTTTCAGATGGCCCTTTTGCCCGGGGGGCAGTGAGACTTCATTTTAGTGCAGATTTCCTTTACAGGCTTGCTTGGTTGGCCAAAAAGTGCGTATGCGTTTTTTCCTGAATATATTCAGGAAAAAACGCATACGCCCTATTTGGCCAAGTGCATCATTGTCAACGTTGTGCCTCTTTTCCTATGCTTTCAGGGCAATTCCAGTGTACCCCCTGCAATCGTTTTCCTGAAATTCTGCCCCGCTTTCAAGTCCCCTTCGCAGGCTAACTTCAATATATTTTTGGAAGATAGCTGTCATTTATAACTCTGCAAGTTTGTGAATTACAGTGCCCCTGAGCTCCTTTCTTCAACTCGCTTTCTTGTGAGCTGGGCACAAAACCGCAGGATTGCTTCAGGCCCTAATCTGTTTCCGGCAGGGCATGCTGAGCCTTTGGTTAATTCCTCTTCCTGGTGGGAAATGAGCATTACATTTGCCCGTGCAGACACCTACAGCTAGTCTCTCATTGGTTCTCCCTATTCCTGTTCATCTTGCACAGAAACTGCAAGCTGTGCCAAACAGGAGGTTAAAGGCACTGACTCTCCAAGCAGGGAGAGTGTTAGTAAAGCATCTGGAATGGTGAACCCGAGGACCAGGATACGAAAACTGAGATGCATTTTAAATCATTTCCCAATCCCACGGTGTACCATACTGTGGGTTTCCCATGCATGTTTTAGCTGGAGGAAGAATCCCTTGAACCTGAAGAGTTGGGACCCATGGAATAGGTACCATGCAGTATGACTTCAAAGGGTCTGCATTTGCTCACTGAAACTTACCAATGCTATCAGTCTGAAGTGTCCAGCCTTATGTCTCAACCAGCTCTGGGTGTAGATGTGGTCAATTCCGGTTGCATCACATGCCCTGAGTGAATTATTTAAGAATTGCTCTCTATTTAAATGTCTTTGTGTTTTGTTTTCGAAATTTCTTTTGACAATGGGATTTATCGGATTTTCACTGCTGCGTTTCGGCCGCTGTACACACGCTTGATTCTCTTACAGAGACATATATAACCATGGGTTTTAAGATTCTTCCTAGTCAGGTATATTCCTAGGCGTTGAATATGTGGTGTTGGGTCCATTTCGTTGAGCAAGGAGTAGGTCTTGTCTATTACATATTTGGCTTATGGAAAGTTATCTGTGCTAATTTTAGTCTCTGGTTTTATGCAGCACCCCAAGGCACCTTTTCCCATAAGCAAGCACTAGTTGGTTTTCTAAATTTGAGACCCTGTTCTGTTTTGTAATTCAGTTCATGTGTAGTCAAGTTTACATTCCGTGTATTAGTGATATCTTATGATGTTTCTTTTTCTGTGTGACGTAGTTCACGTAGAATCACCGTACCTGCATCCACTCACTATGCCGCTACGGGCCTGATGACACAGATTTCATTGCTGAGTGATATTGCATTGTACGTACGTGCCACAAATTCTTTATCCATTTTTTGCTTTCTGGGATATTTACCTGATACTGTAGACGAGGTTCTTGTGAACACAGCCGTCCCAAATATTGGGGTGGCTGTCTGTTTTTTATTTCAATTTCCGTAAGCTATAGGACCATAAGTGGAAGTGCCATAGGCTGTGTTGCTTTGTTTCTTACGTGTTTCAGGACACACCATACACTTTTCCAGGGTGGCTGCTGGCAATTTACATCCTGCCAATCAGCATAACAATGCTCCCTGTTCTCCATATCCTGTCCTACCTTTCAGGATTTTACACTTTTTTCAGATGGCCCTTTTGCCCGGTGGGCAGTGAGATTTCATTGTAGTGCAGATTTCCTTTACAGGCTTGCTTGGTTGGCCAAAAAGGGCGTATGCGTTTTTTCCTGAATATATTCAGGAAAAAACGCATACGCACTTTTTGGCCAAGTGCTTCATTGTCGACGTTCTGCCTCTTTTCCTATGCTTTCAGGGCAATTCCAGTCTACCCCCTGCAATCGTTTTCCTGAAATTCTGCCCCGCTTTCAAGTCCCCTTCGCAGGCTTACTTCAATATATTTTTGGAGGATAGCTGTCATTTATAACTCTGCAGGTTTGTGAATTACAGTGCCCCTGAGCTCCTTTCTTCAACTCGCTTTCTTGTGAGCTGGGCACAAAACCGCAGGATTGCTTCAGGCCCTAATCTGTTTCCGGCAGGGCATGCTGAGCCTTTGGTTAATTCCTCCTCCTGGTAGGAAATGAGCGTTACATTTGCCCCTGCAGACACCTACAGCTAGTCTCTCATTGGTTCTCCCTAGTCCTGTTCATCTTGCACAGAAATTGCAAGCTGTGCCACACAGGAGGTTAAAGGCACTGACTCTCCAAGCAGGGAGAGTGTTAGTAAAGCATCTGGAATGGTGAACCCGAGAACCAGGATACGAAAACTGAGATGCATTTTAAATCGTTTCCCAATCACACTGTGGATGATACTCTGGGTTTCCCATGCATGTTTTAGCTGGAGGAAGAATGCCTTGAACCTGGAGAATTGGGACCCATGGAATGGGTACCATGCAGTATGACTTCAAAGGGTCTGCATTTGCTCACGGAAACTCACCAATGCTATCAGCCTGAAGTGTCCAGCCTTATGTCTCAACCAGCTCTGGGTGTAGATGTGGTCAATCCCGGTTGCATAACATGCCCTGAGTGAATTATTTAAGAATTGCTCTCTATTTCACTGTCTTTGTGTTTTGTTTTCGAAATTTATTTTGATAATGGGATTTATCGGATTTTCACTGCTGCGTATCGGCCGCTGTACACATGCTTGATTCTCTTACGGAGACATATATATCCATGGGTTTTAATATTCTTCCTAGTCAGGTATATTCCTAGGCGTTGAATATGTGGTGTTGGGTCCATTTCGTTGAGCAAGGAGTAGGTCTTGTCTGTTACATATTTGGCTTATGGAATGTTATCTGTGCTAATTTCAGTCTCTGGTTTTATGCAGCACCCAAAGGCACCTTTCCCCATAAGCAAGCACTAGTTGGTTTTCTACATTTGAGACCCTGTTCTGTTTTGTAATTCAGTTCATGTGTAGTCAAGTTTACATTCCGTGTATTAGTGATATCTTATGATGTTTCTTTTTCTGTGTGACGTAGTTCACGTAGAATCACCGTACCTGCATCCACTCACTATGCCGCTACGGGCCTGATGACACAGATTTCATTGCTGAGTGATATTGCATTGTACGTACGTGCCACAACTTCTTAATCCATTTTTTGCACTCTGGGATATTTACCTGATACTGTAGACGAGCTTCTTGTGAACACAGCCGTCCCGAATATTGGGGTGGCTGTCTGTTTCAGATTTTAATTTCCGTAAGCTATAGTACCATAAGTGGAAGTGCCATAGGCTGTGTTGCTTTGTTTCTTAAGTGTTTCAGGAAACACCATACACTTCTCCAGGGTGGCTGCTGGCAATTTACATCCTGCCAATCAGCATAACAAGGCTCCCTGTTCTCCATATCCTGTCCTACCTTTCTGGATTTTACACTTTTTTCAGATGGCCCTTTTGCCCGGGGGGCAGTGAGACTTCATTGTAGTGCAGATTTCCTTTACAGGCTTGCTTGGTTGGCCAAAAAGTGCATATGCGTTTTTTCCTGAATATATTCAGGAAAAAACGCATACGCCCTTTTTGGCCAAGTGCATCATTGTCGACGTTGTGCCTCTTTTCCTATGTTTTCAGGGCAATTCCAGTCTACCCCCTGCAATCGTTTTCCTGAAATTCTGCCCCGCTTTCAAGTCCGCTTCGCAGGCTTACTTCAATATATTTTTGGAGGATAGCTGTCATTTATAACTCTGCAGGTTTGTGAATTACAGTGCCCCTGAGCTCCTTTCTTCAACTCGCTTTCTTGTGAGCTGGGCACAAAACCGCAGGATTGCTTCAGGCCCTAAACTGTTTCCAGGAGGGCACACTGAGCCTTTGGTTAATTCCTCTTCCTGGTGGGAAATGAGCGTTACATTTGCCCGTGCAGACACCTACAGCTAGTCTCTCATTGGTTCTCCCTATTCCTGTTCATCTTGCACAGAAATTGCAAGCTGTGCCAAACAGGAGGTTAAAGGCACTGACTCTCCAAGCGGGGAGAGTGTTAGTAAAGCATCTGGAATGGTGAACCCGAGGACCAGGATACGAAAACTGAGATGCATTTTAAATCGTTTCCCAATCACACGGTGGACGATACTCTTGGTTTCCCATGCATGTTTTAGCTGGAGGAAGAATGCCTTGAACCTGGAGAGTTGGGACCCATGGAATAGGTACCATGCAGTATGACTTCAAAGGGTCTGCATTAGCTCACCAAAACTCACCAATGCTATCAGCCTGATGTGTCCAGCGTTATGTCTCAACCAGCTCTGGGTGTAGATGTGGTCAATCCCGGTTGCATCACATGCCCTGAGTGAATTATTTAAGAATTGCTCTCTATTTCACTGTCTTTGTGTTTTGTTTTTGAAATTTATTTTGATAATGGGATTTATCGGATTTTCACTGCTGCGTTTATTCCGCTGTACACATGCTTGATTCTCTTACGGAGACATATAAATCCATGGGTTTTAAGATTTTTCCTAGTCATGTATATTCCTAGGCGTTGAATATGTGGTGTTGAGTCCATTTCGTTGAGCAAGGAGTAGGTCTTGTCTATTACATATTTGGCTTATGGAAAGTTATCTGTGCTAATTTCAGTCTCTGGTTTTATGCAGCACCCCAAGGCACCTTTTCCCATAAGCAAGCACTAGTTGGTTTTCTAAATTTGAGACCCTGTTCTGTTTTGTAATTCAGTTCATGTGTAGTCAAGTTTACATTCCATGTATTAGTGATATCTTATGATGTTTCTTTTTCTGTGTGACGTAGTTCACGTAGAATCACCGTACCTGCATCCACTCACTATGCCGCTACGGGCCTGATGACACAGATTTCATTGCTGAGTGATATTGCATTGTACGTACGTGCCACAACTTCTTTATCCATTTTTTGCTTTCTGGGATATTTACCTGATACTGTAGACGAGCTTCTTGTGAACACAGCCGTCCCAAATATTGGGGTGGCTGTCTGTTTTTGATTTTAATTTCCGTAAGCTATAGGACCATAAGTGGAAGTGCCATAGGCTGTGTTGCTTTGTTTCTTACGTGTTTCAGGAAACACCATACACTTCTCCAGGGTGGCTGCTGGCAATTTACATCCTGCCAATCAGCATAACAAGGCTCCTTGTTCTCCATATCCTGTCCTACCTTTCTGGATTTTACACTTTTTTCAGATGGCCCTTTTGCCCGGGGGGCAGTGAGACTTCATTGTAGTGCAGATTTCTTTACAGGCTTGCTTGGTTGGCCAAAAAGGGCGTATGCGTTTTTTCCTGAATATATTCAGGAAAAAACGCATACAACCTTTTTGGCCAAGTGCATCATTGTCGACGTTCTGCCTCTTTTCCTATGCTTTCAGGGCAATTCCAGTCTACCCCCTGCAATCGTTTTCCTGAAATTCTGCCCCGCTTTCAAGTCCCCTTCGCAGGCTTACTTCAATATATTTTTGGAGGATAGCTGTCATTTATAACTCTGCAGGTTTGTGAATTACAGTGCCCCTGAGCTCCTTTCTTCAACTCGCTTTCTTGTGAGCTGGGCACAAAACCGCAGGATTGCTTCAGGCCCTAATCTGTTTCCAGCAGGGCACACTGAGCCTTTGTTTAATTCCTCTTCCTGGTGGGCAATGAGCGTTACATTTGCCCGTGCAGACACCTACAGCTAGTCTCTCATTGGTTCTCCCTATTCCTGTTCATCTTGCACAGAATTTGCAAGCTGTGCCAAACAGGAGGTTAAAGGCACTGACTCTCCATGCGGGGAGAGTGTTAGTAAAGCATCTGGAATGGTGAACCCGAAGACCAGGATACGAAAACTGAGATGCATTTTAAATCGTTTCCCAATCACACGGTGGACGATACTCTGGGTTTCCCATGCATGTTTTAGCTGGAGGAAGAATCCCTTGAACCTGGAGTGTTGGGACCCATGGAATGGGTACCATGCAGTATGACTTAAAAGGGTTTGCATTTGCTCACCGAAACTCACCAATGCTATAAGCCTGAAGTGTCCAGCCTTATGTCTCAACCAGCTCTGGGTGTAGATGTGGTCAATCCCGGTTGCATCACATGCCCTGAGTGAATTATTTAAGAATTGCTCTCTATTTCACTGTCTTTGTGTTTTGTTTTCGAAATTTATTTTGATAATGGGATTTATCGGATTTCCACTGCTGCGTTTCGGCCGCTGTACACATGCTTGATTCTCTTACGGAGACATATATATCAATGGGTTTTAAGATTCTTCCTAGTCAGGTATATTCCTAGGCGTTGAATATGTGGTATTGGGTCCATTTCGTTGAGCAAGGAGTAGGTCTTGTCTATTACATATTTGGCTTATGGAAATTTTTCTGTGCTAATTTCAGTCTCTGGTTTTATGCAGCACCCCAACGCACCTTTCCTCATAAGCAAGCACTAGTTGGTTTTCTAAATTTGAGACCCTGTTCTGTTTTGTAATTCAGTTCATGTGTAGTCAAGTTTACATTCCGTGTATTAGTGATATCTTATGATGTTTCTTTTTCTGTGTGACGTAGTTCACGTAGAATCACCGTACCTGCATCCACACATTATGCCGCTACGGGCCTGATGACACAGATTACATTGCTGAGTGATATTGCATTGTACGTACGTGCCACAACTTCTTTATCCATTTTTTGCTTTCTGGGATATTTACCTGATACTGTAGACGAGCTTCTTGTGAACACAGCCGTCCCAAATATTGGGGTGGCTGTCTGTTTTTGATTTTAATTTCCGTAAGCTATAGGACCATAAGTGGAAGTGCCATAGGCTGTGTTGCTTTGTTTCTTACGTGTTTCAGGAAACACCATACACTTCTCCAGGGTGGCTGCTGGCAATTTACATCCTGCCAATCAGCATAACAAGGCTCCCTGTTCTCCATATCCTGTACTACCTTTCTGGATTTTACACTTTTTTCAGATGGCCCTTTTGCCCGGGGGGCAGTGAGACTTCATTTTAGTGCAGATTTCCTTTACAGGCTTGCTTGGTTGGCCAAAAAGTGCGTATGCGTTTTTTCCTGAATATATTCAGGAAAAAACGCATACGCCCTATTTGGCCAAGTGCATCATTGTCAACGTTGTGCCTCTTTTCCTATGCTTTCAGGGCAATTCCAGTGTACCCCCTGCAATCGTTTTCCTGAAATTCTGCCCCGCTTTCAAGTCCCCTTCGCAGGCTAACTTCAATATATTTTTGGAAGATAGCTGTCATTTATAACTCTGCAAGTTTGTGAATTACAGTGCCCCTGAGCTCCTTTCTTCAACTCGCTTTCTTGTGAGCTGGGCACAAAACCGCAGGATTGCTTCAGGCCCTAATCTGTTTCCGGCAGGGCATGCTGAGCCTTTGGTTAATTCCTCTTCCTGGTGGGAAATGAGCATTACATTTGCCCGTGCAGACACCTACAGCTAGTCTCTCATTGGTTCTCCCTATTCCTGTTCATCTTGCACAGAAACTGCAAGCTGTGCCAAACAGGAGGTTAAAGGCACTGACTCTCCAAGCAGGGAGAGTGTTAGTAAAGCATCTGGAATGGTGAACCCGAGGACCAGGATACGAAAACTGAGATGCATTTTAAATCATTTCCCAATCCCACGGTGTACCATACTGTGGGTTTCCCATGCATGTTTTAGCTGGAGGAAGAATCCCTTGAACCTGAAGAGTTGGGACCCATGGAATAGGTACCATGCAGTATGACTTCAAAGGGTCTGCATTTGCTCACTGAAACTTACCAATGCTATCAGTCTGAAGTGTCCAGCCTTATGTCTCAACCAGCTCTGGGTGTAGATGTGGTCAATTCCGGTTGCATCACATGCCCTGAGTGAATTATTTAAGAATTGCTCTCTATTTAAATGTCTTTGTGTTTTGTTTTCGAAATTTCTTTTGACAATGGGATTTATCGGATTTTCACTGCTGCGTTTCGGCCGCTGTACACACGCTTGATTCTCTTACAGAGACATATATAACCATGGGTTTTAAGATTCTTCCTAGTCAGGTATATTCCTAGGCGTTGAATATGTGGTGTTGGGTCCATTTCGTTGAGCAAGGAGTAGGTCTTGTCTATTACATATTTGGCTTATGGAAAGTTATCTGTGCTAATTTTAGTCTCTGGTTTTATGCAGCACCCCAAGGCACCTTTTCCCATAAGCAAGCACTAGTTGGTTTTCTAAATTTGAGACCCTGTTCTGTTTTGTAATTCAGTTCATGTGTAGTCAAGTTTACATTCCGTGTATTAGTGATATCTTATGATGTTTCTTTTTCTGTGTGACGTAGTTCACGTAGAATCACCGTACCTGCATCCACTCACTATGCCGCTACGGGCCAGATGACACAGATTTCATTGCTGAGTGATATTCCATTGTACGTACGTGCCACAACTTCTTTATCCATTTTTTGCTTTCTGGGATACTTACCTGATACTGTAGACGAGCTTCTTGTGAACACAGCCATCCCAAATATTGGGGTGGTTGTCTGTTTTTGATTTTAATTTCCGTAAGCTATAGGACCATAAGTGGAAGTGCCATAGGCTGTGTTGCTTTGTTTCTTACGTGTTGCAGGAAACACCATACACTTCTCCAGGGTGGCTGCTGGCAATTTACATCCTGCCAATCAGCATAACAAGGCTCCATGTTCTCCATATCCTGTCCTACCTTTCGGGATTTTACACTTTTTTCAGATGGCCCTTTTGCCCGGGGGGCTGTGAGACTTCATTGTAGTGCAGATTTCTTTACAGGCTTGCTTGGTTGGCCAAAAAGGGCGTATGCGTTTTTTCCTGAATATATTTAGGAAAAAACGCATAAGCCCTTTTTGGCCAAGTGCATCATTGTCGACGTTCTGCCTCTTCTCCAATGCTTTCAGGGCAATTCCAGTCTACCCCCTGCAATCGTTTTCCTGAAATTCTGCCCCGCTTTCAAGTCCCCTTCGCAGGCTTACTTCAATATATTTTTGGAGGATAGCTGTCATTTATAACTCTGCAGGTTTGTGAATTACAGTGCCCCTGAGCTCCTTTCTTCAACACGTTTTCTTCTGAGCTGGGCACAAAACCGCAGGATTGCTTCAGGCCCTAATCTGTTTCTGGCAGCGCACGCTGAGCCTTTGGTTAATTCCTCTTCCTGATGGGAAATGAGCATTACATTTGCCCGTGCAGACACCTATAGCTAGTCTCTCATTGGTTCTCCCTATTCCTGTTCATCTTGCACAGAAATTGCAAGCTGTGCCAAAGAGGAGGTTAAAGGCACTGACTCTCCAAGCGGGGAGAGTGTTAGTAAAGCATCTGGAATGGTGTACCCGAGGACCAGGATACGAAAACTGAAATGCATTTTAAATCGTCTCCCAATCACACGGTGGACGATACTCTGGGTTTCCCATGCATGTTTTAGCTGGAGGAAGAATCCCTTGAACCTGGAGAGTTGGGACCCATGGAATGGGTACTATGCAGTATGACTTCAAAGGGTCTGCATTTGCTCACTGAAACTCACCAATGCTATCAACCTGAAGTGTCCAGCCTTATGTCTCAACCAGCTCTGGGTGTAGATGTGGTCAATCCCGGTTGCATCACATGCCGTGAGTGAATTATTTAAGAATTGCTCTCTATTTCACTGTCTTTGTGTTTTGTTTTCGAAATTTATTTTGATAATGGGATTTATCGGATTTTCACTGCTGCATTTCGGCTGCTGTACACACGCTTGATTCTCTTACGGAGACATATATATCCATGGGTTTTAAGATTCTTCCTAGTCAGGTATATTCCTAGGCGTTGAATATGTGGTGTTGGGTCCATTTCGTTAAGCAAGGAGTAGGTCTTGTCTATTACATATTTGGCTTATGGAAAGTTATCTGTGCTAATTTCAGTCTCTGGTTTTATGCAGCACCCCAAGGCACCTTTTCCCATAAGCAAGCACTAGTTGGTTTTCTAAATTTGAGACCCTGTTCTGTTTTGTAATTCAGTTCATGTGTAGTCAAGTTTACATTCCGTGTATTAGTGATATCTTATGATCTTTATTTTTCTGTGTGACGTAGTTCACGTAGAATCACCGTACCTGCATCCACTTACTATGCCGCTACGGGCCTGATGACACAGATTTCATTGCTGACTGATACTGCATTGTACGTACGTGCCACAAATTCTTTATCCATATTTTGCTTTCTGGGATATTTACCTGATACTGTAGACGAGCTTCCTGTGAACACAGCAGTCCCAAATATTGGGGTGGCTGTCTGTTTTTGATTTTAATTTCCGTAAGCTATAGGACCATAAGTGGAAGTGCCATAGGCTGTGTTGCTTTGTTTCTTACGTGTTTCAGGAAACACCATACACTTCTCCAGGGTGGCTGCTGGCAATTTACATCCTGCCAATCAGCATAACAAGGCTTCCTGTTCTCCATATCCTGTCCTATCTTTCTGGATTTTACACTTTTTTCAGATGGCCCTTTTGCCCGGGGGGCAGTGAGACTTCATTGTAGTGCAGATTTCTTTACAGGCTTGCTTGGTTGGCCAAAAAGGGCGTATGCGTTTTTTCCTGAATATATTCAGGAACAAACGCATACGCCCTTTTTGGCCAAGTGCATCCTTGTCGACGTTATGCCTCTTTTCCTATGCTTTCAGAGCAATTCCAGTCTACCACCTGCAATCGTTTTCCAGAAATTCTGCCCCGCTTTCAAGTCCCCTTCGCAGGCTTACTTCAATATATTTTTGGAGGATAGCTGTCATTTATAACTCTGCAGGTTTGTGAATTACAGTGCCCCTGAGCTCCTTTCTTCAACTCGCTTTCTTGTGAGCTGGGCACAAAATCGCAGGATTGCTTCAGGCCCTAATCTGTTTCCGGCAGGGCATGCTGAGCCTTTGGTTAATTCCTCTTCCTGGTGGGAAATGAGCGTTACATTTGCCCGTGCAGACACCTATAGTTAGTCTCTCATTGGTTCTCCCTATTCCTGTTCATCTTGCACAGAAATTACAAGCTGTGCCAAACAGGAGGTTAAAGGCACTGACTCTCCAAGCAGGGAGAATGTTAGTAAAGAATCTGGAATGGTGAACCCGAGGACCAGGATACGAAAACTGAGATGCATTTTAAATCGTTTCCCAATCACATGGTGGACCATACTGTTGGTTTCCCATGCATGTTTTAGCTGGAGGAAGAATCCCTTGAACCTGAAGAGTTGGGACCCATGGAATAGGTACCATGCAGTATGACTTCAAAGGGTCTGCATTTGCTCACCGAAACTCACCAATGCTATCAGCCTGAAGTGTCCAGCCTTATGTCTCAACCAGCTCTGGGTGTAGATGTGGTCATTCCCGGTTGCATCACATGCCCTGAGTGAATTATTTAAGAATTGCTCTCTATTTCACTGTCTTTGTGTTTTGTTTTTGAAATTTATTTTGATAATGGGATTTATCGGATTTTCACTGCTGCGTTTCGGCCGGTGTACACATGCTTGATTCTCTTACGGAGACAGGTATGTCCATGGGTTTTAAGATTCTTCCTAGTCAGGTATATTCCTAGGCGTTGAATATGTGGTGTTGAGTCCATTTCGTTGAGCAAGGAGTAGGTCTTGTCTATTACATATTTGGCTTATGGAATGTTATCTGTGCTAATTTCAGTCTCTGGTTTTATGCAGCACCCCAAGGCACCTTTCCCCATAAGCAAGCACTAGTTGGTTTTCTAAATTTGAGACCCTGTTCTGTTTTGTAATTCAGTTCATGTGTAGTCAAGTTTACATTCCGTGTATTAGTGATATCTTATGATATTTCTTTTTCTGTGTGACGTAGTTCACGTAGAATCACCGTACCTGCATCCACTCACTATGCCGCTACGGGCCTGATGACACAGATTTCATTGCTGAGTGATATTGCATTGCACGTACGTGCCACAACTTCTTTATCCATTTTTTGCTTTCTGGGATATTTACCTGGTCCTGTAGACGAGCTTCCTGGGAACACAGCCATCCCAAACTTTGGGGTGGCTCTCTGTTTTTGATTTTAATTTCCCTAAGGAATAGGACCATAAGTGCAATTGCCATAGGCTGTGTTGCTTTATTTCTTACGTGTTTCAGGAAACACCATACACTTCTCCAGGGTGGCTGTTCAAAATTTACATCCTGCCAATCAGCATAACAAGGCTCCCTCTTCTCCATATCCTATCCTTCCTTTCTGGATTTTACACTTTTTTCAGATGGCCCTTTTGCCCGGGGGGCAGTGAGATTTCATTGTAGTGCAGATTTCCTTTACAGGCTTCCTTGGTTGGCCAAAAAGTGCGTATGCGTTTTTTCCTGAATATATTCAGGAAAAAATGCATACGCCCTTTTTGGCCAAGTGCATCATTTTCGACGTTCTGCCTCTTTTCCTATGCTTTCAGGGCAATTCCAGTCTACACCCTGCAATCGTTTTCCTGAAATTCTGCCCCGCTTTCAAGTCCCCTTCGCAGGCTTACTTCAATATACTTTTGGAAGATAGCTGTCATTTATAACTCTGCAGGTTTGTGAATTACAGTGCCCCTGAGCTCCTTTCTTCAACTCGCTTTCTTGTGAGCTGGGCACAAAACTACAGGATTCCTTAAGGCCCTAATCTGTTTCCAGCAGGGCACACTGAGCCTTTGTTTAATTCCTCTTCCTGGTGGGCAATGAGGGTTACATTTGCCCGTGCAGACACCTACAGCTAGTCTCTCATTGGTTCTCCCTATTCCTGTTCATCTTGCACAGAAATTGCAAGCTGTGCCAAACAGGAGGTTAAAGGCACTGACTCTCCAAGCGGGGAGAGTGTTAGTAAAGCATCTGGAATGGTGAACCCGAGGACCAGGATACGAAAACTGAGATGCATTTTAAATCGTTTCCCAATCACATGGTGGACGATACTCTGGGTTTCCCATGCATGTTTTAGCTCGAGGAAGAATCCCTTGAACCTGGAGAGTTGGGAACCATGGAATGGGTACAATGCAGTATGACATATAAGGGTCTGCATTTGCTCACCGAAACTCACCAATGCTATCAGCCTGAAGTGTCCAGCCTTATGTCTCAACCAGCTCTGGGTGTAGATGTGGTCAATCCCGGTTGCATCACATGCCCTGAGTGAATTATTTAAGAATTGCTCTCTATTTCACTGTCTTTGTGTTTTGTTTTCGAAATTTATTTTGATAATGGGATTTATCGGATTTTCACAGCTACCTTTCGGCCGCTGTACACACGCTTGATTCTCTTACGGAGACATATATATCCATGGGTTTTAAGATTCTTCCTAGTCAGGTATATTCCTAGGCGTTGAATATGTGGTGTTGGGTCCATTTCGTTGAGCAAGGAGTAGGTCTTGTCTATTACATATTTGGCTTATGGAATGTTATCTGTGCTAATTTCAGTCTCTGGTTTTATGCAGCACCCCAAGGCACCTTTCCCCATAAGCAAGCACTAGTTGGTTTTCTAAATTTGAGACCCTGTTCTGTTTTGTAATTCAGTTCATGTGTAGTCAAGTTTACATTCCGTGTATTAGTGATATCTTATGATGTTTCTTTTTCTGTGTGACGTAGTTCACGTAGAATCACCGTATCTGCATCCACTCATTATGCCGCTATGGGCCTGATGACACAGATTTCATTGCTGAGTGATATTGCATTGTACGTACGTGCCACAACTTCTTTATCCATTTTTTGCTTTCTGGGATATTTACCTGATACTGTAGACGAGCTTCTTGTGAATACAGCCGTCCCAAATATTGGGGTGGCTGTCTGTTTTTGATTTTAATTTCCGTAAGCTATAGGACCATAAGTGGAAGTGCCATACGCTGTGTTGCTTTGTTTCTTTCGTGTTTCAGGAAACACCATACACTTCTCCAGGGTGGCTGCTGGCAATTGACATCCTGCCAATCAGCATAACAAGGCTCCCTGTTCTCCATATCCTGTCCTACCTTTCTGGATTTTACACTTTTTTCAGATGGCCCTTTTGCCCTGGGGACTGTTAGACTTCATTGTAGTGCAGATTTCCTTTACAGGCTTGCTTGGTTGGCCAAAAAGGGCGTATGCGTTTTTTCCTGAATATATTCAGGAAAAAATACATAAGCCCTTTTTGGCCAAGTGCATCATTGTCGACGTTGTGCCTCTTTTCCTATGCTTTCAGGGCAATTCCAGTCTACCCCCTGCAATCGTTTTCCTGAAATTCTGCCCCGCTTTCAAGTCCCCTTCACAGGCTTACTTCAATATATTTTTGGAGGATAGCTGTCAATTATAACTCTGCAGGTTTGTGAATTACAGTGCCCCTGAACTGCTTTCTTCAACTCGCTTTCTTGTGAGCTGGGCACAAAACCGCAGGATTGCTTCAGGCCCTAATCTGTTTCTGGCAGGTCACGCTGAGCCTTTGGTTACTTCCTCTTCCTGGTGGGAAATGAGCGTTACATTTGCCCTTGCAGACACCTACAGCTAGTCTCTCATTGGTTCTCCCTATTCCTGTTCATCTTGCACAGAAATTGCAAGCTGTGCCAAACAGGAGGTTAAAGGCACTGACTCTCCAAGCGGGGAGAGTGTTAGTAAAGCATCTGGAATGGTGAACACGAAGACCAGGATACGAAAACTGAGATGCATTTTTAATCGTTTCCCAATCACACGCTGGACCATACTGTGGGTTTCCCATGCATGTTTTAGCTGGAGGAAGAATCCCTTGAACCTGAAGAGTTGGGACCCATGGAATAGGAACCATGCAGTATTACTTCAAAGGGTCTGCATTTGCTCACCAAAACTCACCAATGCTATCAGCCTGAAGTGTCCAGCCTTATGTCTCAAACAACTCTGGGTGTAGATGTGGTCAATCCCGGTTGCATCACATGCCCTGAGTGAATTATTTAAGAATTGCTCTCTATTTCACTATCTTTTTGTTTTGTTTTCGAAATTTATTTTGATAATGGGATTTATCGGATTTTCACTGCTGCGTTTCGGCCGCTGTACACACGCTTGATTCTCTTACGGAGACATATATATCCATGGGTTTTAAGATTCTTCCTAGTCAGGTATATTCCTAGGCATTGAATATGTGGTGTTGAGTCCATTTCGTTGAGCAAGGAGTAGGTCTTGTCTATTACATATTTGGCTTATGGAAAGTTATCTGTGCTAATTTCAGTCTCTGGTTTTATGCAGCACCCCAAGGCACCTTTCCCCATAAGCAAGCACTAGTTGGTTTTCTAAATTTGAGACCATGTTCTGTTTTGTAATTCAGTTCATGTGTAGTCAAGTTTACATTCCGTGTATTAGTGATATCTTATGATATTTCTTTTTCTGTGTGACGTAGTTCACGTAGAATCACCGTACCTGCATCCACTCACTATGCCGCTACGGGCCTGATGACACAGATTTCATTGCTGAGTGATATTGCATTGCACGTACGTGCCACAACTTCTTTATCCATTTTTTGCTTTCTGGGATATTTACCTGGTCCTGTAGACGAGCTTCCTGGGAACACAGCCATCCCAAACTTTGGGGTGGCTCTCTGTTTTTGATTTTAATTTCCCTAAGGAATAGGACCATAAGTGCAATTGCCATAGGCTGTGTTGCTTTATTTCTTACGTGTTTCAGGAAACACCATACACTTCTCCAGGGTGGCTGTTCAAAATTTACATCCTGCCAATCAGCATAACAAGGCTCCCTCTTCTCCATATCCTATCCTTCCTTTCTGGATTTTACACTTTTTTCAGATGGCCCTTTTGCCCGGGGGGCAGTGAGATTTCATTGTAGTGCAGATTTCCTTTACAGGCTTCCTTGGTTGGCCAAAAAGTGCGTATGCGTTTTTTCCTGAATATATTCAGGAAAAAATGCATACGCCCTTTTTGGCCAAGTGCATCATTTTCGACGTTCTGCCTCTTTTCCTATGCTTTCAGGGCAATTCCAGTCTACACCCTGCAATCGTTTTCCTGAAATTCTGCCCCGCTTTCAAGTCCCCTTCGCAGGCTTACTTCAATATACTTTTGGAAGATAGCTGTCATTTATAACTCTGCAGGTTTGTGAATTACAGTGCCCCTGAGCTCCTTTCTTCAACTCGCTTTCTTGTGAGCTGGGCACAAAACTACAGGATTCCTTAAGGCCCTAATCTGTTTCCAGCAGGGCACACTGAGCCTTTGTTTAATTCCTCTTCCTGGTGGGCAATGAGGGTTACATTTGCCCGTGCAGACACCTACAGCTAGTCTCTCATTGGTTCTCCCTATTCCTGTTCATCTTGCACAGAAATTGCAAGCTGTGCCAAACAGGAGGTTAAAGGCACTGACTCTCCAAGCGGGGAGAGTGTTAGTAAAGCATCTGGAATGGTGAACCCGAGGACCAGGATACGAAAACTGAGATGCATTTTAAATCGTTTCCCAATCACATGGTGGACGATACTCTGGGTTTCCCATGCATGTTTTAGCTCGAGGAAGAATCCCTTGAACCTGGAGAGTTGGGAACCATGGAATGGGTACAATGCAGTATGACATATAAGGGTCTGCATTTGCTCACCGAAACTCACCAATGCTATCAGCCTGAAGTGTCCAGCCTTATGTCTCAACCAGCTCTGGGTGTAGATGTGGTCAATCCCGGTTGCATCACATGCCCTGAGTGAATTATTTAAGAATTGCTCTCTATTTCACTGTCTTTGTGTTTTGTTTTCGAAATTTATTTTGATAATGGGATTTATCGGATTTTCACAGCTACCTTTCGGCCGCTGTACACACGCTTGATTCTCTTACGGAGACATATATATCCATGGGTTTTAAGATTCTTCCTAGTCAGGTATATTCCTAGGCGTTGAATATGTGGTGTTGGGTCCATTTCGTTGAGCAAGGAGTAGGTCTTGTCTATTACATATTTGGCTTATGGAATGTTATCTGTGCTAATTTCAGTCTCTGGTTTTATGCAGCACCCCAAGGCACCTTTCCCCATAAGCAAGCACTAGTTGGTTTTCTAAATTTGAGACCCTGTTCTGTTTTGTAATTCAGTTCATGTGTAGTCAAGTTTACATTCCGTGTATTAGTGATATCTTATGATGTTTCTTTTTCTGTGTGACGTAGTTCACGTAGAATCACCGTATCTGCATCCACTCATTATGCCGCTATGGGCCTGATGACACAGATTTCATTGCTGAGTGATATTGCATTGTACGTACGTGCCACAACTTCTTTATCCATTTTTTGCTTTCTGGGATATTTACCTGATACTGTAGACGAGCTTCTTGTGAATACAGCCGTCCCAAATATTGGGGTGGCTGTCTGTTTTTGATTTTAATTTCCGTAAGCTATAGGACCATAAGTGGAAGTGCCATACGCTGTGTTGCTTTGTTTCTTTCGTGTTTCAGGAAACACCATACACTTCTCCAGGGTGGCTGCTGGCAATTGACATCCTGCCAATCAGCATAACAAGGCTCCCTGTTCTCCATATCCTGTCCTACCTTTCTGGATTTTACACTTTTTTCAGATGGCCCTTTTGCCCTGGGGACTGTTAGACTTCATTGTAGTGCAGATTTCCTTTACAGGCTTGCTTGGTTGGCCAAAAAGGGCGTATGCGTTTTTTCCTGAATATATTCAGGAAAAAATACATAAGCCCTTTTTGGCCAAGTGCATCATTGTCGACGTTGTGCCTCTTTTCCTATGCTTTCAGGGCAATTCCAGTCTACCCCCTGCAATCGTTTTCCTGAAATTCTGCCCCGCTTTCAAGTCCCCTTCACAGGCTTACTTCAATATATTTTTGGAGGATAGCTGTCAATTATAACTCTGCAGGTTTGTGAATTACAGTGCCCCTGAACTGCTTTCTTCAACTCGCTTTCTTGTGAGCTGGGCACAAAACCGCAGGATTGCTTCAGGCCCTAATCTGTTTCTGGCAGGTCACGCTGAGCCTTTGGTTACTTCCTCTTCCTGGTGGGAAATGAGCGTTACATTTGCCCTTGCAGACACCTACAGCTAGTCTCTCATTGGTTCTCCCTATTCCTGTTCATCTTGCACAGAAATTGCAAGCTGTGCCAAACAGGAGGTTAAAGGCACTGACTCTCCAAGCGGGGAGAGTGTTAGTAAAGCATCTGGAATGGTGAACACGAAGACCAGGATACGAAAACTGAGATGCATTTTTAATCGTTTCCCAATCACACGCTGGACCATACTGTGGGTTTCCCATGCATGTTTTAGCTGGAGGAAGAATCCCTTGAACCTGAAGAGTTGGGACCCATGGAATAGGAACCATGCAGTATTACTTCAAAGGGTCTGCATTTGCTCACCAAAACTCACCAATGCTATCAGCCTGAAGTGTCCAGCCTTATGTCTCAAACAACTCTGGGTGTAGATGTGGTCAATCCCGGTTGCATCACATGCCCTGAGTGAATTATTTAAGAATTGCTCTCTATTTCACTATCTTTTTGTTTTGTTTTCGAAATTTATTTTGATAATGGGATTTATCGGATTTTCACTGCTGCGTTTCGGCCGCTGTACACACGCTTGATTCTCTTACGGAGACATATATATCCATGGGTTTTAAGATTCTTCCTAGTCAGGTATATTCCTAGGCATTGAATATGTGGTGTTGAGTCCATTTCGTTGAGCAAGGAGTAGGTCTTGTCTATTACATATTTGGCTTATGGAAAGTTATCTGTGCTAATTTCAGTCTCTGGTTTTATGCAGCACCCCAAGGCACCTTTCCCCATAAGCAAGCACTAGTTGGTTTTCTAAATTTGAGACCATGTTCTGTTTTGTAATTCAGTTCATGTGTAGTCAAGTTTACATTCCGTGTATTAGTGATATCTTATGATGTTTCTTTTTCTGTGTGACGTAGTTCACGTAGAATCACCGTATCTGCATCCGCTCACTATGCCGCTACGGGCCTGATGACACAGATTTCATTGCTGAGTGTTACTGCATTGCACGTACGTGCCACAACTTCTTTATCCATTTTTTGCTTTCTGGGATATTTACCTGGTACTTTAGACGAGCTTCTTGGAAACACAGCCGTCCCAAACTTTGGGGTGGCTCTCTGTTTTTCATTTTAATTTCCCAAAGGAATAGGAACATAAATGCAATTGCCATAGGCTGTGTTGCTTTATTTCTTACGTGTTTCAGGAAACACCATACACTTCTCCAGGGTGCCTGTTCACAATTTACATCGTGCCAATCAGCATAACAAGGCTCCCTGTTCTCCATATCCTGTCCTAACTTTCTGGATTTTACACTTTTTTCAGATGGCCATTTTGCCCGGAGGGCAGTGAGATTTCATTGTAGTGCAGATTTCCTTTACAGGCTTGCTTGGTTGGCCAAAAAGGGCCTATGCGTTTTTTCCTGAATATATTCAGGAAAAAACGCATAGGCCCTTTTTGGCCAAGTGCATCATTGTCGACGTTGTGCCTCTTTTCCTATGCTTTCAAGGCAATTCCAGTCTACCCCCTGCAATCTTTTTCCTGAAATTCTGCCCCGCTTTCAAGTCCCCTTCGCAGGCTTACTTCAATATACTTCTGAAAGATAGCTGTCATTTATAACTCTGCAGGTTTGTGAATTACAGTGCCCCTGAGCTCCTTTCTTCAACTCGCTTTCTTGTGAGCTGGGCAAAAAACCGCAGGATTGCTTAAGGCCCTAATCTGTTTCCAGCAGGGCACACTGAGCCTTTTTTTAATTCCTCTTCCTGGTGGGCAATGAGCGTTACATTTGCCCGTGCAGACACCTACAGCTAGTCTCTCATTGGTTCTCCCTATTACTGTTCATGTTGCACAGAAATTGCAAGCTGTGCCAAAGAGGAGGTTAAAGGCACTGACTCTCCAAGTGGGGAGAGTGTTAGTAAAGCATCTGGAATGGTGAACCCGAGGACCAGGATACGAAAACTGAGATGCATTTTAAATCGTTTCCCAATCACACGGTGGACGATACTCTGGGTTTCCCATGCATGTTTTAGCTGGAGGAAGAATGCCTTGAACCTGGAGAGTTGGGACCCATGGAATAGGTACCATGCAGTATGACTTCAAAGGGTCTGCATTTGCTCACCGAAACTCACCAATGCTATCAGCCTGAAGTGTCCAGCCTTATGTCTCAACCAGCTCTGGGTGTAGATGTGGTAAACCAGGTTGCATCACATGCCCTGAGTGAATTATTTAAGAATTGCTCTCTATTTCACTGTCATTGTGTTTTGTTTTTGAAATTTTTTTTTGACACTGGGATTTATCGGATTTTCACTGCTGCGTTAATGCCGCTGTACACACTCTTGATTCTCTTACAGAGACATAAATATCCACGGGTTTTAAGATTCTTCCTAGTCAGGTATATTCCTAGGCGTTGAATATGTGGTGTTGAGTCCATTTCGTTGAGCAAGGAGTAGGTCTTGTCTATTACATATTTGGCTTATGGAACGGTATCTGTGCTAATTTCAGTCTCTGGTTTTATGCAGCACTCCAACGCACCTTTCTCCATAAGAAAGCACAAGTTGGTTTTCTAAATTTGAGACTGTTCTGTTTTGTAATTCAGTTCATGTGTAGTCAAGTTTACATACTGTGTATTAGTGATATTTTATGATGTTTCTTTTTATGTGTGACTTTTTTCACGTAGAATCACCATAACTTAATCCACTCACTATGCCGCTACGGGCCTGATGACACAGATTTCATTGCTGAGTGATATTCCATTGTACGTACGTACCACAACTTCTTTATCCATTGTTTGCTCTCTGAGATATTTACCTGGTACTGTAAACGAGGTTCTTGTGAACAGAGAGGTCCCAAACTTTGAGGTGGCTGGGTGTTTTTCATTTTAATTTCCCTAAGCTGTAGGAACATAAGTGGAAGTGCCATAGGCTGTGTTGCTTTGTTCCTTACATGTTTCAGGAAACACATAACACTTCTCCAGAATGGCTGTCGGCAATTTACATCATATGCATCAGCATAATAAGGATCCCTGTTTTCCATTGCCTGTCCTCCGTTTCTGGATTTTACAATTTTTTTAAATGGCCCTTTTGCCCTGGGGGGCACTGAGACTTCATTGTAGTGCAGGTTTATTTACAAGCTTTCTTGGTTGGCCAAAAAGTGCGTATGCGTTTTTTCCTGAATATATTTAGGGAAAAAAGCATCCGCACTTTTTGGACAAGTGCATCATTATCGACGTTCTGCCTCTTTTCCTATACTTTAAGTGCAATTCCAGTTTAACCCTTCAATCGTTTTCCTGAATTTCTGCCCCGCTTTCAAGTCCCCTTTGCAGGCTTACTTCAATATATTTTTGGAGGATAGCTGTCATTTATAACTCTGCAGGTTTGTGAATTACAGTGCCCCTGAGCTCCTTTCTTCAACTCGCTTTCTTGTGAGCTGGGCACAAAACCGCAGGATTGCTTCAGGCACTAATCTCTTTCCAGCAGGGCACGCTGAGCCTTTGGTTAATTCCTCTTCCTGGTGGGCAATGAGCATTACATTTGCCCGTGCAGACAACTACAGCTAGTCTCTCATTGGTTCTCCCTATTCCTGTTCATGTTGCACAGAAATTGCAAGCTGTGCCAAAGAGGAGGTTAAAGGCACTGACTCTCCAAGCAGGGAGAGTGTTAGTAAAGCATCTGGAATGGTGAACCCGAGGACCAGGATACGAAAACTGGGATGCATTATAAATCATTTCCCAATCACACGGTGGACGATACTCTGGGTTTCCCATGCATGTTTTAGCTGGAGGAAGAATCCCTTGAACCTGGAGAGTTGGGACCCATGGAATGGGTACCATGCAGTATGACTTCAAAGGGTCTGCATTTGCTCAACGAAACTCACCAATGCTATCAGCTTGAAGTGTCCAGCCTTATGTCTCAACCAGCTGTGGGTGTAGATGTGGTCAATCCCGGTTGCATCACATGCCCTGAGTGAATTGTTTAAGAATTGCTATTTCACTGTCTTTGTGTTTTGTTTTTGAAATTTATTTTGATAATAGGATTTATCGGATTTTCCCTGCTGCGTTTATGCCGTTCTACACACGCTTGATTCTCTTACGGAGACATATAAATCCATGGGTTTTAAGATTCTTCCTAGTCAGGTATATTCCTAGGCGTTGAATATGTGGTGTTGAGTCCATTTCGTTGAGCAAGGAGTAGGTCTTGTCTATTACATATTTGGCTTATGGAATGTTATCGGTGCTAATTTCAGTCTCTGGGTTTATGCAGCATCCCAACGCACATTTCCCCATAAGCAAGCACTAGTTGGTTTCCAAAATTTGAGACCCTGTTCTGTTTTGTAATTCAGTTCATGTGTAGTTAAATTTACACTCCGTGTATTAGTGATATCTTATGATGTTTCTTTTTCTGTGTGATGTAGTTCACGTAGAATCACCGTACCTGCATCCACTCACTATGCCGCTACGGGCCTGATGACACAGATTTCATTGCTGAGTGATATTGCATTGCACGTACGTGCCACAACTTCTTTATCCATTTTTTGCTTTCTGGGATATTTACCTGGTACTGTAGACGAGCTTCTTGGGAACACACCCGTCCCAAATTTTGGGGTGGATCTCTGTTTTTGATTTTAATTTCCGTAAGCTATAGGACCATAAGTGGAAGTGCCATATGCTGTGTTGCTTTGTTTCTTACGTGTTTCAGGAAACACCATACACTTCTCCAGGGTGGCTGCTGGCAATTTACATCCTGCCAATCAGCATAACAAGGCTCCCTGTTCTCCATATCCTGTCCTACCTTTCTGGATTTTACACTTTTTTCAGATGGCCCTTTTGCCCGGGTGCAGTGAGACTTCATTGTAGTGCAGATTTCCTTTACAGGCTTGCTTGGTTGGACAAAAAGAGCGTATGCGTTTTTTCCTGAATATATTCAGGAAAAAACGCATACGCCCTTTTTGGCCAAGTGCATCATTGTCGACGTTGTGCCTCTTTTCCTATGCTTTCAGGGCAATTCCAGTCTACCTCCTGCAATCGTTTTCCTAAAATTCTGCCCCGCTTTCAAGTCCCCTTCGCAGGCTTACTTCAATATATTTTTGGAGGATAGCTGTCATTTATAACTCTGCAGGTTTGTGAATTACAGTGCCCCTGAGCTCCTTTCTTCAACTCGCTTTCTTGTGAGCTGGGCAGAAAACCGCAGGATTGCTTCAGGCACTAATCTGTTTCCAGCAGGGCACGCTGAGCCTTTGGTTAATTCCTCTTCCTGGTGGGAAATGAGCGTCACATTTGCCCGGGCAGACACCTACAGCTAGTCTCTCATTGGTTCTCCCTATTCCTGTTCATCTTGCACAGAAATTGCAAGCTGTGCCAAACAGGAGGTTAAAGGCACTGACTCTCCAAGCGGGGAGAGTGTTAGTAAGCGTCTGAATGGTGAACCCGAGGACCAGGATACGAAAACTGAGATGCATTTTAAATCATTTCCCAATCACACGGTGGAAGATACTCTGGGTTTCCCATGCATGTTTTAGCTGGAGGAAGAATCCCTTGAACCTGGAGTGTTGGGACCCAAGGAATGGGTACCATGCATTATGACTTCAGAGGGTCTGCATTTACTCACCGAACCTCACCAATGCTATCAGCCTTAAGTGTCCAGCCTTATGTCTCAACCAGCTCTGGGTGTAGATGTGTTAAATCCCGGTTGCATCACATGCCCTGTGTGAATTATTTAAGAATTGCTCTCTATTTCACTGTCTTTGTGTTTTGTTTTTGAAATTTATTTTGATAATGGGATTTATCGGATTTTCACTGCTGCGTTTCGGCCGCTGTACACACGCTTGATTCTCTTACGGAGACATATATATCCATGGGTTTTAAGATTCTTCCTAGTCAGGTATATTCCTATTCGTTTAATATGTGGTGTTGAGTCCATTTCGTTGAGCCAGGAGTAGGTCCTGTCTATTACATATTTGGCTTATGGAATGTTATCTGTGCTAATTTCAGTCTCTGGTTTTATGCAGCACCCCAAGGCACCTTTCCCCATAAGCAAGCACTAGTTGGTTTTCTAAATTTGAGACCCTGTTCTGTTTTGTAATTCAGTTCATGTGTAGTCAAGTTTACATTCCGTGTATTAGTGATATCTTATGATGTTTCTTTTTCTGTGTGACGTAGTTCACGTAGAATCACCGTACCTGCATCCACTCACTATGCCGCTATGGGCCTGATGACACAGATTTCATTGCTGAGTGATACTGCATTGCACGTACGTGCCACAAATTCTTTATCCATTTTTTGCTTTCTGGGATATTTACCTGATACTGTAGACGAGCTTCTTGTGAATACTGCCGTCCCAAATATTGGGGTGGCTGTTTGTTTTTGATTTTAATTTAAGTAAGCTATAGGACCATAAGTGGAAGTGCCATAGGCTGTTTTGCTTTGTTTCTTACGTGTTTCAGGAAACACCATACACTTCTCCAGGGTGGCTGCTGGCAATTTACATCCTGCCAATCAGCATAACAAGGCTCCCTGTTCTCCATATCCTGTCCTACCTTTCTGGATTTTACACTTTTTTCAGAATGCCCTTTTGCCCCGGGGGGGGGGGGAGCAGTGAGATTTCATTGTAGTGCAGATTTCCTTTACAGGCTTGCTTGGTTGGCCAAAATGGGCGTATGCGTTTTTTCCTGAATATATTCAGGAAAAAACGAATAAGCCCTTTTTGGGCAAGTGCATCATTGTCGACGTTCTGCCTCTTTTCCTATGCTTTCAGGGCAATTCCAGTCTACCCCCTGCAATCGTTTTCCTGAAATTCTGCCCCGCTTTCAAGTCCCCTTCGCAGGCTTACTTCAGTATATTTTTGGAGGATAGCTGTCATTTATAACTCTGCAGGTTTGTGAATTACAGTGCCCCTGAGCTCCTTTCTTCAACTCGCTTTCTTGTGAGCTGGGCAAAAAACCGCAGGATTGCTTCAGGCCCTAATCTGTTTCCGGCAGGGCATGCTGAGCCTTTGTTTAATTCCTCTTCCTGGTGGGCAATGAGCGTTACATTTGCCCGTGCAGACACCTACAGCTAGTCTCTCATTGGTTCTCCCTATTCCTGTACATCTTGCACAGAAATTGCAAGCTGTGCCAAACAGGAGGTTAAAGGCACTGACTCTCCAAGCGGGGAGAGTGTTAGTAAAGCATCTGGAATGGTGAACCCGAGGACCAGGATACGAAAACTGAGATGCATTTTAAATCGTTTCCCAATCACACGGTGGACGATACTCTGGGTTTCCCAGGCATGTTTTAGCTGGAGGAAGAATCCCTTGAACCTGGAGAGTTGGGACCCATGGAATGTGTACCATGCAGTATGACTTCAAAGGGTCTGCACTTGCTCACCGAAACTCACCAATGCTATCAGCCTGAAGTGTCCAGCCTTATGTCTCAACCAGCTCTGGGTGTAGATGTGGTCAATCCCGGTTGCATCACATGCCCTGAGTGAATTATTTAAGAATTGCTCTCTATTTCACTGTCTTTGTGTTTTGTTTTCGAAATTTATTTTGATAATGGGATTTATCGGATTTTCACTGCTGCGTTTCGGCCGCTGTACACACGCTTGATTCTCTTACGGAGACATATATATCCATGGGTTTTAAGATTCTTCCTAGTCCGGTATATTCCTAGGCGTTGAATATGTGGTGTTGGGTCCATTTCGTTGAGCAAGGAGTAGGTCTTGTCTATTACATATTTGGCTTATGTAAAGTTATCTGTGCAAATTTCAGTCTCTGGTTTTATGCAGCACCCCAACGCCCCTTTCCCCATAAGCAAGCACTAGTTGGTTTTCTAAATTTGAGACCCTGTTCTGTTTTGTAATTCAGTTCATGTGTAGTCAAGTTTACATTCCGTGTATTAGTGATATCTTATGATGTTTCTTTTTCTGTGTGATGTAGTTCACGTAGAATCACCGTACCTGCATCCACTCACTATGCCGCTACGGGCCTGATGACACAGATTTCATTGCTGAGTGATATTGCATTGCACGTACGTGCCACAACTTCTTTATCCATTTTTTGCTTTCTGGGATATTTACCTGATACTGTAGACGAGCTTCTTGGGAACACAGCCTTCCCAAATATTACGGTGGCTGTCTGTGTTTGATTTTAATTTCCGTAAGCTATAGGACCATAAGTGGAAGTGCCATAGGCTGTGTTGCTTTGTTTCTAACGTGTTTCAGGAAACACCATACACTTCTCAAGGGTGGCTGCTGGCAATTTACATCCTGCCAATCAGCATAACAAGGCTCCCTGTTCTCCATATCCTGTCCTACCTCTCTGGATTTTACACTTTTTTCAGATGGCCCTTTTGCCCGGGGGAGCAGTGAGACTTCATTGTAGTGCAGATTTCCTTTACAGGCTTGCTTGGTTGGCCAAAAAGGGCGTATGCGTTTTTTCCTGAATATATTCAGGACAAAACGCATACGCCCTTTTTGGCCAAGTGCATCATTGTCGACGTTTTGCCTCTTTTCCTATGCTTTCAGGGCAATTCCAGTCTACCCCCTGCAATGGTTTTCCTGAAACTCTGCCCCGCATTCAAGTCCCCTTCGCAGGCTTACATCAATATATTTTTGGAGGATAGCTGTCATTTATAACTCTGCAGGTTTGTGAATTACTGTGCCCCTGAGCTCTTTTCTTCAACTCGCTTTCTTGTGACCTGGGCACAAAACCGCAGGATTGCTTCAGGCCCTAATCTGTTTCCGGCAGGGCACGCTGAGCCTTTGGTTAATTCCTCTTCCTGGTGGGAAATGAGCATTATATTTGCCCGTGCAGACACCTATAGCTAGTCTGTCATAGGTTCTCCCTATTCCTGTTTATCTTGCACAGAAATTGCAAGCTGTGCCAAAGAGGAGGTTAAAGGCACTGACTTTCCAAGCGGGGAGAGTGTTAGTAAAGCATCTGGAATGGTGAACCCGAGGACCAGGATACGAAAACTGAGATGCATTTTAAATCGTTTCCCAATCACACGGTGGACGATACTCTGGGTTTCCCATGCATGTTTTAGCTGGAGGAAGAATCCCTTGAACCTGGAATGTGGGGACTCATGGAATGGGTACCATGCAGTATGACTTCAACGGGTCTGCATTTGCTCACCGAAACTCACCAATGCTATCAGCCTGAAGTGTCCAGCCTTATGTCTCAACCAGCTCTGGGTGTAGATGTGGTCAATCCCGGTTGCATCACATGCCCTGAGTGAATTATTTAAGAATTGCTCTCTATTTCACTGTCTTTGTGTTTTGTTTTCGAAATTTATTTTGATAATGGGATTTATCGGATTTTCACTGCTGCGTTTCGGCCGCTGTACACATGCTTGATTCTCTTACAGAGACATATATATCCATGGGTTTTAAGATTCTTCGTAGTCAGGTATATTCCTAGGCGTTGAATATGTGGTCTTGGGTCCATTTCGTTGAGCAAGGAGTAGGTCTTGTCTATTATATATTTGGCTTATGGAAAGTTATCTGTGCTAATTTCAGTCTCTGGTTTTATGCAGCACCCCAACGCAACATTCCCCATAAGCAAGCACTAGTTGGTTTTCTAAATTTGAGACCCTGTTCTGTTTTGTAATTCAGTTCATGTGTAGTCAAGTTTACATTCCGTGTATTAGTGATATCTTATGATGTTTCTTTTTCTGTGTGATGTAGTTCACGTAGATTCACCGTATCTGCATCCACACACTATGCCGCTACGGGCCTGATGACACAGATTTCATTGCTGAGTGATATTGCATTGTACGTACGTGCCACAAGTTCTTTATCCATTTTTTGCTTTCTGGGATATTTACCTGATACTGTAGACGAGCTTCTTGTGAACACAACCGTCCCAAACATTGGGGTGGCTGTTTGTTTTTGATTTTAATTTCCGTCAGCTATAGGACCATAAGTGGAAGTGCCATAGGCTGTTTTGCTTTGTTTCTTACGTGTTTCAGGAAACACCATACACTTCTCCAGGGTGGCTGCTGGCAATTTACATCCTGCCAATCAGCATAACAAGGCTCCCTGTTCTCCATATCCTGTCCTACCTTTCTGGATTTTACACTTTTTTCAGATGGCCCTTTTGCCTGGGGGGCAGTGAGACTTCATTGTAGTGCAGATTTCCTTTACACGCTTGCTTGGTTGGCCAAAAAGGGCGTATGCGTTTTTTCCTGAATATAGTCAGGAAAAAACGCATACGCCCTTTTTGGCCAAGTGCATCATTGTCGACGTTCTGCCTCTTTTCCTCTGCTTTCAGGGCAATTCCTGTCTACCCCCTGCAATGGTTTTCCTGAAACTCTGCCCCGCTTTCAAATCCCCTTCGCACGCTTACTTCAATATATTTTTGGAGGATAGCTGTCATTTATAACTCTGCAGGTTTGTGAATTACAGTGCCCCTGAGCTCCTTTCTTCAACTCGCTTTCTTGTGACCTGGGCACAAAACCGCAGGATTGCTTCAGGCCCTAATCTGTTTCCGGCAGGGCACGCTGAGCCTTTGGTTAATTCCTCTTCCTGGTGGGAAATGAGCATTACATTTGCCCGTGCAGACACCTATAGCTAGTCTGTCATTGGTTCTCCCTATTCCTGTTCATCTTGCACAGAAATTGCAAGCTGTGCCAAAGAGGAGGTTAAAGGCACTGACTCTCCAAGCGGGGAGAGAGTTAGTAAAGCATCTGGAATGGTGAACCCGAGGACCAGGATACGAAAACTGAGATGCATTTTAAATCTTTTCCCAATCACACGGTGGACGATACTCTGGGTTTCCCATGCATGTTTTAGCTGGAGGAAGAATCCCTTGAACCTGGAGTGTTGGGACCCATGGAATGGGTACCATGCAGTATGTCTTCAAAGGGTCTGCATTTGCTCACCGAAACTCACCAATGCTATCAGCCTGAAGTGTCCAGCCTTATGTCTCAACCAGCTCTGGGTGTAGATGTGGTCAATCCCGGTTGCATCACATGCCCTGAGTGAATTATTTAAGAATTGCTCTCTATTTCACTGTCTTTGTGTTTTGTTTTCGAAATTTATTTTGATAATGGGATTTATCGGATTTTCACTGCTGCGTTTCGGCCACTGTATACACGCTTGATTCTCTTATGAGACATATATATCCATGGGTTTTAAGAATCTTCATAGTCAGGTATATTCCTAGGCGTTGAATATGTGGTGTTGGGTCCATTTCGTTGAGCAAGGAGTAGGTCTTGTCTATTAAATATTTGGCTTATGGAATGTTATCTGTGCTAATTTCAGTCTCTGGTTTTATGCAGCACCCCAAGGCACCTTTCCCCATAAGCAAGCACTAGTTGGTTTTCTAAATTTGAGACCCTGTTCTGTTTTGTAATTCAGTTCATGTGTAGTCAAGTTTACATTCTGTGTATTAGTGATATCTTATGATGTTTCTTTTTCTGTGTGATGTAGTTCACGTAGATTCACCGTATCTGCATCCACATACTATGCCGCTACGGGCCTGATGACACAGATTTCATTGCTGAGTGATATTGCATTGTACGTACGTGCCACAACTTCTTTATCCATTTTTTGCTTTCTGGGCTATTTACCTGATACTGTAGACGAGCTTCTTGTGAACACAACCGTCCCAAACATTGGGGTGGCTGTTTGTTTTTGATTTTAATTTCCGTCAGCTATAGGACCATAAGTGGAAGTGCCATAGGCTGTTTTGCTTTGTTTCTTACGTGTTTCAGGAAACACCATACACTTCTCCAGGGTGGCTGCTGGCAATTTACATCCTGCCAATCAGCATAACAAGGCTCCCTGTTCTCCATATCCTGTCCTACCTTTCTGGATTTTACACTTTTTTCAGATTGCCCTTTTGCCCGGGGGGCAGTGAGACTTCATTGTAGTGCAGATTTCCTTTACAGACTTGCTTGGTTGGCCAAAAAGTGCGTATGCATTTTTTCCTGAATATATTCAGGAACAAACGCATACGCCCTTTTTGGCCAAGTGCATCATTGTCGACCTTCTGCCTCTTTTCCTATGCTTTCAGGGCAATTCCAGTCTTAACCCCTGCAATGGTTTTCCTGAAACTCTGCCCTGCTTTCAAGTCCCCTACGCAGGCTTACTTCAATATATTTTTGGAGGATAGCTGTCATTTATAACTCTGCAGGTTTGTGAATTACAGTGCCCCTGAGCTCCTTCCTTCAACTCGCTTTCTTGTGAGCTGGGCACAAAACCGCAAGATTGCTTCAGGCCCTAATCCGTTTCCGGCAAGGCACGCTGAGCCTTTGGTTAATTCCTCTTCCTGGTGGGAAATGAGCGTTACATTTGCCCGTGCAGACACGTACAGCTAGTCTCTCATTGGTTCTCCCTATTTCTGTTCATCTTGCACAGAAATTGCCAGCTGTGCCAAACAGGAGGTTAAAGGCACTGACTCTCCAAGCGGGGAGAGTGTTAGTAAAGCATCTGGAATGGTGAACCCGAGGACCAGGATACGAAAACTGAGATGCATTTTAAAACGTTTCCCAATCACACGGTGAACCATACTGTGGGTTTCCCATGCATGTTTTAGCTGGAGGAAGAATCCCTTGAACCTGAAGAGTTGGGACCCATGGAATATGTACCATGCAGTATGACTTCAAAGGGTCTGCATTTGCTCACCGAAACTCACCAATGCTATCAGCCTGAAGTGTCCAGCCTTATGTCTCAACCAGCTCTGGGTGTAGATGTGGTCAATCCCTGTTGCATCACATGCCCTGAGTGAATTATTTAAGAATTGCTCTCTATTTCACTGTCTTTGTGTTTTGTTTTCGAAATTTATTTTGATAATGGTATTTATCGGATTTTCACTGCTGCGTATCGGCCGCTGTACACACGCTTGATTCTCTTACGGAGACATATATATCCATGGGTTTTAAGATTCTTCCTAGTCAGGTAAATTCCTAGGCGTTGAATATGTGGTGTTGAGTCCATTTCGTTGAGCAAAGAGTACGTCTTGTCTATTAAATATTTGGCTTATGGAATGTTATCTGTGCTAATTTCAGTCTCTGGTTTTATGCAGCACCCGAAGGCACCTTTCCCCATAAGCAAGCACTAGTTGGTTTTCTAAATTTGAGACCCTGTTCTGTTTTGTAATTCAGTTCATGTGTAGTCAAGTTTACATTCTGTGTATTAGTGATATCTTATGATGTTTCTTTTTCTGTGTGACGTAGTTCACGTAGAATCACCATACCTGCATCCACTCACTATGCCGCTACGGGCCTGATGACACAGATTTCATTGCTGAGTGATATTGCATTGCACGTACGTGCCACAACTTCTTTATCCATTTTTTGCTTTCTGGGATATTTACCTGGTACTGTAGACGAGCTTCCTCGGAACACAGCCGTCCCAAACTTTAGGGTGGCTCTCTGTTTTTGATTTTAATTTCCCTAAAGAATTGGACCATAAGTGAAATTGCCATAGGCTGTGTTGCTTTATTACTTACGTATTTCAGGAAACACCATACACTTCTCCAGGGTGGCTGTTGGCAATTTACATCCTGCCAATCAGCATAACAAGGCTCCCTGTTCTCCATATCCTGTCCTATCTTTCTGGATTTTACACTTTTTTCAGATGGCCCTCTTGCCCGGGGGGCAGTGAGACTTCATTGTAGTGCAGATTTCCTTTACAGGCTTGCTTGGTTGGCCAAAAAGGGCGTATGCGTTTTTTCCTGAATATATTCAGGAAAAAAACGCATACGCCCTTTTTGGCCAAGTGCATCATTGTCGACGTTGTGCCTCTTTTCCTATGCTTTCAGGGCAATTCCAGTCTACACCCTGCAATCGTTTTCCTGAAATTCTGCCCCGCTTTCAAGTCCCTTTGGCAGGCTTACTTCAATATACTTTTGGAAGATAGCTGTCATTTATAACTCTGCAGGTTTGTGAATTACAGTGTCCCTGAGCTCCTTTCTTCAACTCGCTTTCTTGTGAGCTGGGCACAAAACCGCAGGATTGCTTCAGGCCCTAATCTGTTTCCAGCAGGGCACACTGAGCCTTTGTTTAATTACTCTTCCTGGTGGGCAATGAGCGTTACATTTGCCCGTGCAGACACCTACAGCTAGTCTCTCATTGGTTCTCCCTATTCCTGTTCATCTTGCACAGAAATTGCAAGCTGTGCCAAAGAGGAGGTGAAAGGCACTGACTCTCCAAGCGGGGAGAGTGTTAGTAAAGCATCTTTAATGGTGAACCCGAGGACCAGGATACGAAAACTGAGATGCATTTTAAATCGTTTCCCAATCACACGGTGGACGATACTCTGGGTTTCCCATGCATGTTTTAGCTGGAGGAAGAATCCCTTGAACCTGGAGAGTTGGGACCCATGGAATGGGTACCATGCAGTATGACTTCAAAGGGTCTGCATTTGCTCACCGAAACTCACCAATGCTATCAGCCTGAAGTGTCCAGCCTTATGTCTCAACCAGCTCTGGGTGTAGATGTGGTCAATCCCGGTTGCATCACATGCCCTGAGTGAATTCTTTAAGAATTGCTCTCTATTTCACTGTCTTTGTGTTTTGTTTTCGAAATTTATTTTGATAATGGGATTTATCGGATTTTCACTGCTGCGTTTCGGCCGCTGTACACACGCTTGATTCTCTTACGGAGACATATATATCCATGGGTTTTAAGATTCTTCCTAGTCAGGTATATTCCTAGGCGTTGAATATGTGGTGTTGGGTCCATTTCCTTGAGCAAGGAGTAGGTCTTGTCTATTACATATTTGGCTTATGGAAAGTTATCTGTGCTAATTTCAGTCTCTGGTTTTATGCAGCACCCAAAGGCACCTTTCCCAATAAGCAAGCACTAGTTGGTTTTCTAAATTTAAGACCCTGTTCTGTTTTGTAATTCACTTCATGTGTAGTCAAGTTTACATTCCGTGTATTAGTGATATCTTATGATGTTTCTTTTTCTGTGTGACGTAGTTCACGTAGAATCACCGTACCTGCATCCACTCACTATGCCGCTACGGGCCTCATGACACAGATTTCATTGCTGAGTGATATTGCATTGTACGTACGTGCCACAACATCTTTATCCATTTTTTGCTTTTTGGGATATTTACCTGATACTGTAGACGAGCTTCCTGTGAACACAGCCGTCCCAAATATTGGGGTCGCTGTCTGTTTTTGAATTTAATTTCCGTAAGCTATAGGACCATAAGTGGAAGTGCCATAGGCTGTGTTGCTTTGTTTCTTACGTGTTTCAGGAAACACCATACACTTCTCCAGGGTGGCTGTTGGCAATTTACATCCTGCCAATCAGCATAACAAGGCTCCCTGTTCTCCATATCCTGTCCTACCTTTCTGGATTTTACACTTTTTTCAGATGGCCCTTTTGCCCGGGGAGGGGGAGCAGTGAGATTTCATTGTAGTGCAGATTTCCTTTACAGGCTTGCTTGGTTGGCCAAAATGGGCGTATGCGTTTTTTCCTGAATATATTCAGGAAAAAACGAATAAGCCCTTTTTGGCCAAGTGCATCATTGTCGACGTTCTGCCTCTTTTCCTATGCTTTCAGGGCAATTCCAGTCTACCCCCTGCAATCGTTTTCCTGAAATTCTGCCCCGCTTTCACGTCCCCTTCGCAGGCTTACTTCAATATATTTTTGGAGGATAGCTGTCATTTATAACTCTGCAGGTTTGTGAATTACAGTGCCCCTGAGCTCCTTTCTTCAACTCGCTTTCTTGTGAGCTGGGCACAAAACCGCAGGATTGCTTCAGGCCCTAATCTGTTTCCGGCAGGGCATGCTGAGCCTTTGTTTAATTCCTCTTCCTGGTGGGCAATGAGCGTTACATTTGCCCGTGCAGACACCTACAGCTAGTCTCTCATTGGTTCTCCCTATTCCTGTACATCTTCCACAGAAATTGCAAGCTGTGCCAAACAGGAGGTTAAAGGCACTGACTCTCCAAGCGGGGAGAGTGTTAGTAAAGCATCTGGAATGGTGAACCCGAGGACCAGGATACGAAAACTGAGATGCATTTTAAATCGTTTCCCAATCACACGGTGGACGATACTCTGGGTTTCCCAGGCATGTTTTAGCTGGAGGAAGAATGCCTTGAACCTGGAGAGTTGGGACCCATGGAATGGGTACCATGCAGTATGACTTCAAAGGGTCTGCACTTGCTCACCGAAACTCACCAATGCTATCAGCCTGAAGTGTCCAGCCTTATGTCTCAACCAGCTCTGGTGTAGATGTGGTCAATCCCGGTTGCATCACATGCCCTGAGTGAATTATTTAAGAATTGCTCTCTATTTCACTGTCTTTGTGTTTTGTTTTAGAAATTTATTTTGATAATGGGATTTATCGGATTTTCACTGCTGCGTTTCAGCCGCTGTACACACGCTTGATTCTCTTACGGAGACATATATATCCATGGGTTTTAAGATTCTTCCTAGTCAGGTATATTCCTAGGCGTTGAATATGTGGTGTTGGGTCCATTTCGTTGAGCAAGGAGTAGGTCTTGTCTATTACATATTTGGCTTATGGAAAGTTATCTGTGCAAATTTCAGTCTCTGGTTTTATGCAGCACACCAACGCACCTTTCCCCATAAGCAAGCACTAGTTGGTTTTCTAAATTTGAGACCCTGTTCTGTTTTGTAATTCAGTTCATGTGTAGTCAAGTTTACATTCCGTGTATTAGTGATATCTTATGATGTTTCTTTTTCTGTGTGATGTAGTTCACGTAGAATCACCGTACCTGCATCCACTCACTATGCCGCTACGGGCCTGATGACACAGATTTCATTGCTGAGTGATATTGCATTGTACGTACGTGCCACAACTTCTTTATCCATTTTTTGCTTTCTGGGATATTTACCTGATACTGTAGACGAGCTTCTTGGGAACACAGCCTTCCCAAATATTAGGGTGGCTGTCTGTGTTTGATTTTAATTTCCGTAAGCTATAGGACCATAAGTGGAAGTGCCATAGGCTGTGTTGCTTTGTTTCTTACGTGTTTCAGGAAACACCATACACTTCTCCAGGGTGGCTGCTGGCAATTTACATCCTGCCAATCAGCATAACAAGGCTCCCTGTTCTCCATATCCTGTCCTACCTCTCTGGATTTTACAATTTTTTCAGATGGCCGTTTTGCCCGGGGGGGCAGTGAGACTTCATTGTAGTGAAGATTTCCTTTACAGGCTTGCTTGGTTGGCCAAAAAGGGCGTATGCGTTTTTTCCTGAATATATTCAGGAAAAAACGCATACGCCCTTTTTGGCCAAGTGCATCATTGTTGACGTTTTGCCTCTTTTCCTATGCTTTCAGGGCAATTCCAGTCTACCCCCTGCAATGGTTTTCCTGAAACTCTGCCCCGAATTCAAGTCCCCTTCGCAGGCTTACATCAATATATTTTTGGAGGATAGCTGTCATTTATAACTCTGCAGGTTTGTGAATTACTGTGCCCCTGAGCTCCTTTCTTCAACTCGCTTTCTTGTGAGCTGGGCACAAAACCGCAGGATTGCTTCAGGCCCTAATCTGTTTCCGGCAGGGCATGCTGAGCCTTTGTTTAATTCCTCTTCCTGGTGGGCAATGAGCGTTACATTTGCCCGTGCAGACACCTACAGCTAGTCTCTCATTGGTTCTCCCTATTCCTGTACATCTTCCACAGAAATTGCAAGCTGTGCCAAACAGGAGGTTAAAGGCACTGACTCTCCAAGCGGGGAGAGTGTTAGTAAAGCATCTGGAATGGTGAACCCGAGGACCAGGATACGAAAACTGAGATGCATTTTAAATCGTTTCCCAATCACACGGTGGACGATACTCTGGGTTTCCCAGGCATGTTTTAGCTGGAGGAAGAATGCCTTGAACCTGGAGAGTTGGGACCCATGGAATGGGTACCATGCAGTATGACTTCAAAGGGTCTGCACTTGCTCACCGAAACTCACCAATGCTATCAGCCTGAAGTGTCCAGCCTTATGTCTCAACCAGCTCTGGTGTAGATGTGGTCAATCCCGGTTGCATCACATGCCCTGAGTGAATTATTTAAGAATTGCTCTCTATTTCACTGTCTTTGTGTTTTGTTTTAGAAATTTATTTTGATAATGGGATTTATCGGATTTTCACTGCTGCGTTTCAGCCGCTGTACACACGCTTGATTCTCTTACGGAGACATATATATCCATGGGTTTTAAGATTCTTCCTAGTCAGGTATATTCCTAGGCGTTGAATATGTGGTGTTGGGTCCATTTCGTTGAGCAAGGAGTAGGTCTTGTCTATTACATATTTGGCTTATGGAAAGTTATCTGTGCAAATTTCAGTCTCTGGTTTTATGCAGCACACCAACGCACCTTTCCCCATAAGCAAGCACTAGTTGGTTTTCTAAATTTGAGACCCTGTTCTGTTTTGTAATTCAGTTCATGTGTAGTCAAGTTTACATTCCGTGTATTAGTGATATCTTATGATGTTTCTTTTTCTGTGTGATGTAGTTCACGTAGAATCACCGTACCTGCATCCACTCACTATGCCGCTACGGGCCTGATGACACAGATTTCATTGCTGAGTGATATTGCATTGTACGTACGTGCCACAACTTCTTTATCCATTTTTTGCTTTCTGGGATATTTACCTGATACTGTAGACGAGCTTCTTGGGAACACAGCCTTCCCAAATATTACGGTGGCTGTCTGTGTTTGATTTTAATTTCCGTAAGCTATAGGACCATAAGTGGAAGTGCCATAGGCTGTGTTGCTTTGTTTCTTACGTGTTTCAGGAAACACCATACACTTCTCCAGGGTGGCTGCTGGCAATTTACATCCTGCCAATCAGCATAACAAGGCTCCCTGTTCTCCATATCCTGTCCTACCTCTCTGGATTTTACAATTTTTTCAGATGGCCGTTTTGCCCGGGGGGGCAGTGAGACTTCATTGTAGTGAAGATTTCCTTTACAGGCTTGCTTGGTTGGCCAAAAAGGGCGTATGCGTTTTTTCCTGAATATATTCAGGAAAAAACGCATACGCCCTTTTTGGCCAAGTGCATCATTGTTGACGTTTTGCCTCTTTTCCTATGCTTTCAGGGCAATTCCAGTCTACCCCCTGCAATGGTTTTCCTGAAACTCTGCCCCGAATTCAAGTCCCCTTCGCAGGCTTACATCAATATATTTTTGGAGGATAGCTGTCATTTATAACTCTGCAGGTTTGTGAATTACTGTGCCCCTGAGCTCCTTTCTTCAACTCGCTTTCTTGTGACCTGGGCACAAAACCGCAGGATTGCTTCAGGCCCTAATCTGTTTCCGGCAGGGCACGCTGAGCCTTTGGTTAATTCCTCTTCCTGGTGGGAAATGAGCATTACATTTGCCCGTGCAGACACCTATAGCTAGTCTGTCATAGGTTCTCCCTATTCCTGTTTATCTTGCACAGAAATTGCAAGCTGTGCCAAAGAGGAGGTTAAAGGCACTGACTTTCCAAGTGGGGAGAGTGTTAGTAAAGCATCTGGAATGGTGAACCCGAGGACCAGGATACGAAAACTGAGATGCATTTTAAATCGTTTCCCAATCACACGGTGGACGATACTCTGGGTTTCCCATGCATGTTTTAGCTGGAGGAAGAATCCCTTGAACCTGGAATGTGGGGACTCATGGAATGGGTACCATGCAGTATGACTTCAACGGGTCTGCATTTGCTCACCGAAACTCACCAATGCTATCAGCCTGAAGTGTCCAGCCTTATGTCTCAACCAGCTCTGGGTGTAGATGTGGTCAATCCCGGTTGCATCACATGCCCTGAGTGAATTATTTAAGAATTGCTCTCTATTTCACTGTCTTTGTGTTTTGTTTTCGAAATTTATTTTGATAATGGGATTTATTGGATTTTCACTGCTGCGTTTCGGCCACTGTACACACGCTTGATTCTCTTACGGAGACATATATATCCATGGGTTTTAAGATTCTTCGTAGTCAGGTATATTCCTAGGCGTTGAATATGTGGTCTTGGGTCCATTTCGTTGAGCAAGGAGTAGGTCTTGTCTATTACATATTTGGCTTATGGAAAGTTATCTGTGCTAATTTCAGTCTGTGGTTTTATGCAGCACCCCAACGCAACATTCCCCATAAGCAAGCACTAGTTGGTTTTCTAAATTTGAGACCCTGTTCTGTTTTGTAATTCAGTTCATGTGTAGTCAAGTTTACATTCCGTGTATTAGTGATATCTTATGATGTTTCTTTTTCTGTGTGATGTAGTTCACGTAGATTCACCGTATCTGCATCCACACACTATGCCGCTACGGGCCTGATGACACAGATTTCATTGCTGAGTGATATTGCATTGTACGTACGTGCCACAACTTCTTTATCCATTTTTTGCTTTCTGGGCTATTTACCTGATACTGTAGACGAGCTTCTTGTGAACACAACCGTCCCAAACATTGGGGTGGCTGTTTGTTTTTGATTTTAATTTCCGTCAGCTATAGGACCATAAGTGGAAGTGCCATAGGCTGTTTTGCTTTGTTTCTTACGTGTTTCAGGAAACACCATACACTTCTCCAGGGTGGCTGCTGGCAATTTACATCCTGCCAATCAGCATAACAAGGCTCCCTGTTCTCCATATCCTGTCCTACCTTTCTGGATTTTACACTTTTTTCAGATTGCCCTTTTGCCCGGGGGGCAGTGAGACTTCATTGTAGTGCAGATTTCCTTTACAGACTTGCTTGGTTGGCCAAAAAGTGCGTATGCGTTTTTTCCTGAATATATTCAGGAACAAACGCATACGCCCTTTTTGGCCAAGTGCATCATTGTCGACCTTCTGCCTCTTTTCCTATGCTTTCAGGGCAATTCCAGTCTTAACCCCTGCAATGGTTTTCCTGAAACTCTGCCCCGCTTTCAAGTCCCCTTCGCAGGCTTACTTCAATATATTTTTGGAGGATAGCTGTCATTTATAACTCTGCAGGTTTGTGAATTACAGTGCCCCTGAGCTCCTTCCTTCAACTCGCTTTCTTGTGAGCTGGGCACAAACCGCAAGATTGCTTCAGGCCCTAATCTGTTTCCGGCAAGGCACGCTGAGCCTTTGGTTAATTCCTCTTCCTGGTGGGAAATGAGCGTTACATTTGCCCGTGCAGACACCTACAGCTAGTCTCTCATTGGTTCTCCCTATTTCTGTTCATCTTGCACAGAAATTGCCAGCTGTGCCAAACAGGAGGTTAAAGGCACTGACTCTCCAAGCGAGGAGAGTGTTAGTAAAGCATCTGGAATGGTGAACCCGAGGACCAGGATACGAAAACTGAGATGCATTTTAAAACGTTTCCCAATCACACGGTGGACCATACTGTGGGTTTCCCATGCATGTTTTAGCTGGAGGAAGAATCCCTTGAACCTGAAGAGTTGGGACCCATGGAATATGTACCATGCAGTATGACTTCAAAGGGTCTGCATTTGCTCACCGAAACTCACCAATGCTATCAGCCTGAAGTGTCCAGCCTTATGTCTCAACCAGCTCTGGGTGTAGATGTGGTCAATCCCGGTTGCATCACATGCCCTGAGTGAATTATTTAAGAATTGCTCTCTATTTCACTGTCTTTGTGTTTTGTTTTGGAAATTTATTTTGATAATGGGATTTATCGGATTTTCACTGCTGCGTTTCGGCCGCTGTACACACGCTTGATTCTCTTACGGAGATATATATATCCATGGGTTTTAAGATTCTTCCTAGTCAGGTATATTCCTAGGCGTTGAATATGTGGTGTTGAGTCCATTTCGTTGAGCAAGGAGTACGTCTTGTCTATTAAATATTTGGCTTATGGAATGTTATCTGTGCTAATTTCAGTCTCTGGTTTTATGCAGCACCCCAAGGCACCTTTCCCCATAAGCAAGCACTAGTTGGTTTTCTAAATTTGAGACCCTGTTCTGTTTTGTAATTCAGTTCATGTGTAGTCAAGTTTACATTCTGTGTATTACTGATATCTTATGATGTTTCTTTTTCTGTGTGACGTAGTTCACGTAGAATCACCATACCTGCATCCACTCACTATGCCGCTACGGGCCTGATGACACAGATTTCATTGCTGAGTGATATTGCATTGCACGTACGTGCCACAACTTCTTTATCCATTTTTTGCTTTCTGGGATATTTACCTGGTACTGTAGACGAGCTTCCTCGGAGCACAGCCGTCCCAAACTTTAGGGTGGCTCTCTGTTTTTGATTTTAATTTCCCTAAAGAATAGGACCATAAGTGAAATTGCCATAGGCTGTGTTGCTTTATTACTTACGTATTTCAGGAAACACCATACAGTTCTCCAGGGTGGCTGTTGGCAATTTACATCCTGCCAATCAGCATAACAAGGCTCCCTGTTCTCCATATCCTGTCCTATCTTTCTGGATTTTACACTTTTTTCAGATGGCCCTCTTGCCTGGGGGGCAGTGAGACTTCATTGTAGTGCAGATTTCCTTTACAGGCTTGCTTGGTTGGCCAAAAAGGGCGTATGCGTTTTTTCCTGAATATATTCAAGAAAAAACGCATACGCCCTTTTTGGCCAAGTGCATCATTGTCGACGTTGTGCCTCTTTTCCTATGCTTTCAGGGCAATTCCAGTTTACACCCTGCAATCGTTTTCCTGAAATTCTGCCCCGCTTTCAAGTCCCTTTGGCAGGCTTACTTCAATATACTTTTGGAAGATAGCTGTCATTTAAACTCTGCAGGTTTGTGAATTACAGTGTCCCTGAGCTCCTTTCTTCAACTCGCTTTCTTGTGAGCTGGGCACAAAACCGCAGGATTGCTTCAGGCCCTAATCTGTTTCCAGCAGGGCACACTGAGCCTTTGTTTAATTACTCTTCCTGGTGGGCAATGAGCGTTACATTTGCCCGTGCAGACACCTACAGCTAGTCTCTCATTGGTTCTCCCTATTCCTGTTCATCTTGCACAGAAATTGCAAGCTGTGCCAAAGAGGAGGTGAAAGGCACTGACTCTCCAAGCGGGGAGAGTGTTAGTAAAGCATCTGGAATGGTGAACCCGAGGACCAGGATACGAAAACTGAGATGCATTTTAAATCGTTTCCCAATCACACGGTGGACGATACTCTGGGTTTCCCATGCATGTTTTAGCTGGAGGAAGAATCCCTTGAACCTGGAGAGTTGGGACCCATGGAATGGGTACCATGCAGTATGACTTCAAAGGGTCTGCATTTGCTCACCGAAACTCACCAATGCTATCAGCCTGAAGTGTCTAGCCTTATGTCTCAACCAGCTCTGGGTGTAGATGTGGTCAATCCCGGGTGCATCACATGCCCTGAGTGAATTATTTAAGAATTGCTCTCTATTTCACTGTCTTTGTGTTTTGTTTTCGAAATTTATTTTGATAATGGGATTTATCGGATTTTCACTGCTGCGTTTCGGCCGCTGTACACACGCTTGATTCTCTTACGGAGACATATATATCCATGGGTTTTAAGATTCTTCCTAGTCAGGTATATTCCTAGGCGTTGAATATGTGGTGTTGGGTCCATTTCCTTGAGCAAGGAGTAGGTCTTGTCTATTACATATTTGGCTTATGGAAAGTTATCTGTGCTAATTTCAGTCTCTGGTTTTATGCAGCACCCCAAGGCACCTTTCCCAATAAGCAAGCACTAGTTGGTTTTCTAAATTTAAGACCCTGTTCTGTTTTGTAATTCAGTTCATGTGTAGTCAAGTTTACATTCCGTGTATTAGTGATATCTTATGATGTTTCTTTTTCTGTGTGACGTAGTTCACGTAGAATCACCGTACCTGCATCCACTCACTATGCCGCTACGGGCCTCATGACACAGATTTCATTGCTGAGTGATATTGCATTGTACGTACGTGCCACAACATCTTTATCCATTTTTTGCTTTTTGGGATATTTACCTGATACTGTAGACGAGCTTCCTGTGAACACAGCCGTCCCAAATATTGGGGTGGCTGTCTGTTTTTGAATTTAATTTCCGTAAGCTATAGGACCATAAGTGGAAGTGCCATAGGCTGTGTTGCTTTGTTTCTTACGTGTTTCAGGAAACACCATACACTTCTCCAGGGTGGCTGTTGGCAATTTACATCCTGCCAATCAGCATAACAAGGCTCCCTGTTCTCCATATCCTGTCCTACCTTTCTGGATTTTACACTTTTTTCAGATGGCCCTTTTGCCCGGGGGGGGGGAGCAGTGAGATTTCATTGTAGTGCAGATTTCCTTTACAGGCTTGCTTGGTTGGCCAAAATGGGCGTATGCGTTTTTTCCTGAATATATTCAGGAAAAAACGAATAAGCCCTTTTTGGCCAAGTGCATCATTGTCGACGTTCTGCCTCTTTTCCTATGCTTTCAGGGCAATTCCAGTCTACCCCCTGCAATCGTTTTCCTGAAATTCTGCTCCGCTTTCAAGTCCGCTTCGCAGGCTTACTTCAATATATTTTTGGAGGATAGCTGTCATTTATAACTCTGCAGGTTTGTGAATTACAGTGTCCCTGAGCTCCTTTCTTCAACTCGCTTTCTTGTGAGCTGGGCACAAAACCGCAGGATTGCTTCAGGCCCTAATCTGTTTCCAGCAGGGCACACTGAGCCTTTGTTTAATTACTCTTCCTGGTGGGCAATGAGCGTTACATTTGCCCGTGCAGACACCTACAGCTAGTCTCTCATTTGTTCTCCCTATTCCTGTTCATCTTGCACAGAAATTGCAAGCTGTGCCAAAGAGGAGGTGAAAGGCACTGACTCTCCAAGCGGGGAGAGTGTTAGTAAAGCATCTGGAATGGTGAACCCGAGGACCAGGATACGAAAACTGAGATGCATTTTAAATCGTTTCCCAATCACACGGTGGACGATACTCTGGGTTTCCCATGCATGTTTTAGCTGGAGGAAGAATCCCTTGAACCTGGAGAGTTGGGACCCATGGAATGGGTACCATGCAGTATGACTTCAAAGGGTCTGCATTTGCTCACCGAAACTCACCAATGCTATCAGCCTGAAGTGTCTAGCCTTATGTCTCAACCAGCTCTGGGTGTAGATGTGGTCAATCCCGGGTGCATCACATGCCCTGAGTGAATTATTTAAGAATTGCTCTCTATTTCACTGTCTTTGTGTTTTGTTTTCGAAATTTATTTTGATAATGGGATTTATCGGATTTTCACTGCTGCGTTTCGGCCGCTGTACACACGCTTGATTCTCTTACGGAGACATATATATCCATGGGTTTTAAGATTCTTCCTAGTCAGGTATATTCCTAGGCGTTGAATATGTGGTGTTGGGTCCATTTCCTTGAGCAAGGAGTAGGTCTTGTCTATTACATATTTGGCTTATGGAAAGTTATCTGTGCTAATTTCAGTCTCTGGTTTTATGCAGCACCCCAAGGCACCTTTCCCAATAAGCAAGCACTAGTTGGTTTTCTAAATTTAAGACCCTGTTCTGTTTTGTAATTCAGTTCATGTGTAGTCAAGTTTACATTCCGTGTATTAGTGATATCTTATGATGTTTCTTTTTCTGTGTGACGTAGTTCACGTAGAATCACCGTACCTGCATCCACTCACTATGCCGCTACGGGCCTCATGACACAGATTTCATTGCTGAGTGATATTGCATTGTACGTACGTGCCACAACATCTTTATCCATTTTTTGCTTTTTGGGATATTTACCTGATACTGTAGACGAGCTTCCTGTGAACACAGCCGTCCCAAATATTGGGGTGGCTGTCTGTTTTTGAATTTAATTTCCGTAAGCTATAGGACCATAAGTGGAAGTGCCATAGGCTGTGTTGCTTTGTTTCTTACGTGTTTCAGGAAACACCATACACTTCTCCAGGGTGGCTGTTGGCAATTTACATCCTGCCAATCAGCATAACAAGGCTCCCTGTTCTCCATATCCTGTCCTACCTTTCTGGATTTTACACTTTTTTCAGATGGCCCTTTTGCCCGGGGGGGGGGAGCAGTGAGATTTCATTGTAGTGCAGATTTCCTTTACAGGCTTGCTTGGTTGGCCAAAATGGGCGTATGCGTTTTTTCCTGAATATATTCAGGAAAAAACGAATAAGCCCTTTTTGGCCAAGTGCATCATTGTCGACGTTCTGCCTCTTTTCCTATGCTTTCAGGGCAATTCCAGTCTACCCCCTGCAATCGTTTTCCTGAAATTCTGCCCCGCTTTCAAGTCCGCTTCGCAGGCTTACTTCAATATATTTTTGGAGGATAGCTGTCATTTATAACTCTGCAGGTTTGTGAATTACAGTGTCCCTGAGCTCCTTTCTTCAACTCGCTTTCTTGTGAGCTGGGCACAAAACCGCAGGATTGCTTCAGGCCCTAATCTGTTTCCAGCAGGGCACACTGAGCCTTTGTTTAATTACTCTTCCTGGTGGGCAATGAGCGTTACATTTGCCCGTGCAGACACCTACAGCTAGTCTCTCATTGGTTCTCCCTATTCCTGTTCATCTTGCACAGAAATTGCAAGCTGTGCCAAAGAGGAGGTGAAAGGCACTGACTCTCCAAGCGGGGAGAGTGTTAGTAAAGCATCTGGAATGGTGAACCCGAGGACCAGGATACGAAAACTGAGATGCATTTTAAATCGTTTCCCAATCACACGGTGGACGATATTCTGGGTTTCCCATGCATGTTTTAGCTGGAGGAAGAATCCCTTGAACCTGGAGAGTTGGGACCCATGGAATGGGTACCATGCAGTATGACTTCAAAGGGTCTGCATTTGCTCACCGAAACTCACCAATGCTATCAGCCTGAAGTGTCTAGCCTTATGTCTCAACCAGCTCTGGGTGTAGATGTGGTCAATCCCGGGTGCATCACATGCCCTGAGTGAATTATTTAAGAATTGCTCTCTATTTCACTGTCTTTGTGTTTTGTTTTCGAAATTTATTTTGATAATGGGATTTATCGGATTTTCACTGCTGCGTTTCGGCCGCTGTACACACGCTTGATTCTCTTACGGAGACATATATATCCATGGGTTTTAAGATTCTTCCTAGTCAGGTATATTCCTAGGCGTTGAATATGTGGTGTTGGGTCCATTTCCTTGAGCAAGGAGTAGGTCTTGTCTATTACATATTTGGCTTATGGAAAGTTATCTGTGCTAATTTCAGTCTCTGGTTTTATGCAGCACCCCAAGGCACCTTTCCCAATAAGCAAGCACTAGTTGGTTTTCTAAATTTAAGACCCTGTTCTGTTTTGTAATTCAGTTCATGTGTAGTCAAGTTTACATTCCGTGTATTAGTGATATCTTATGATGTTTCTTTTTCTGTGTGACGTAGTTCACGTAGAATCACCGTACCTGCATCCACTCACTATGCCGCTACGGGCCTCATGACACAGATTTCATTGCTGAGTGATATTGCATTGTACGTACGTGCCACAACATCTTTATCCATTTTTTGCTTTTTGGGATATTTACCTGATACTGTAGACGAGCTTCCTGTGAACACAGCCGTCCCAAATATTGGGGTGGCTGTCTGTTTTTGAATTTAATTTCCGTAAGCTATAGGACCATAAGTGGAAGTGCCATAGGCTGTGTTGCTTTGTTTCTTACGTGTTTCAGGAAACACCATACACTTCTCCAGGGTGGCTGTTGGCAATTTACATCCTGCCAATCAGCATAACAAGGCTCCCTGTTCTCCATATCCTGTCCTACCTTTCTGGATTTTACACTTTTTTCAGATGGCCCTTTTGCCCGGGGGGGGGGAGCAGTGAGATTTCATTGTAGTGCAGATTTCCTTTACAGGCTTGCTTGGTTGGCCAAAATGGGCGTATGCGTTTTTTCCTGAATATATTCAGGAAAAAACGAATAAGCCCTTTTTGGCCAAGTGCATCATTGTCGACGTTCTGCCTCTTTTCCTATGCTTTCAGGGCAATTCCAGTCTACCCCCTGCAATCGTTTTCCTGAAATTCTGCCCCGCTTTCAAGTCCGCTTCGCAGGCTTACTTCAATATATTTTTGGAGGATAGCTGTCATTTATAACTCGGCAGGTTTGTGAATTACAGTGCCCCTGAGCTCCTTTCTTCAACTCGCTTTTTTGTGAGCTGGGCACAAAACCGCAGGATTGCTTCAGGCTCTAATCTGTTTCCGGCAGGGCATGCTGAGCCTTTGTTTCATTCCTCTTCCTGGTGGGCAATGAGCGTTACATTTGCCCGTGCAGACACCTACAGCTAGTCTCTCATTGGTTTTCCCTATTCCTGTACATCTTGCACAGAAATTGCAAGCTGTGCCAAACAGGAGGTTAAAGGCACTGACTCTCCAAGCGGGGAGAGTGTTAGTAAAGCATCTGGAATGGTGAACCCGAGGACCAGGATACGAAAACTGAGATGCATTTTAAATCGTTTCCCAATCACACGGTGGACGATACTCTGGGTTTCCCAGGCATGTTTTAGCTGGAGGAAGAATGCCTTGAACCTGGAGAGTTGGGACCCATGGAATGGGTACCATGCAGTATGACTTCAAAGGGTCTGCACTTGCTCACCGAAACTCACCAATGCTATCAGCCTGAAGTGTCCAGCCTTATGTCTCAACCAGCTCTGGGTGTAGATGTGGTCAATCCCGGTTGCATCACATGCCCTGAGTGAATTATTTAAGAATTTCTCTCTATTTCACTGTCTTTGTGTTTTGTTTTCGAAATTTATTTTGATAATGGGATTTATCGGATTTTCACTGCTGCGTTTCGGCCGCTGTACACACGCTTGATTCTCTTACGGAGACATATATATCCATGGGTTTTAAGATCCTTTCTAGTCAGGTATATTCCTAGGCGTTGAATATGTGGTGTTGGTTCCAGTTCGTTGAGCAAGGAGTAGGTCTTGTCTATTACATATTTGGCTTATGGAAAGTTATCTGTGCAAATTTCAGTCTCTGGTTTTATGCAGCACACCAACGCACCTTTCCCCATAAGCAAGCACTAGTTGGTTTTCTAAATTTGAGACCCTGTTCTGTTTTGTAATTCAGTTCATGTGTAGTCAAGTTTACATTCCGTTTATTAGTGATATCTTATGATGTTTCTTTTTCTGTGTGATATAGTTCACGTAGAATCACCGTACCTGCATCCACTCACTATGCCGCTACGGGCCTGATGACACAGATTTCATTGCTGAGTGATATTGCATTGTACGTACGTGCCACAACTTCTTTATCCATTTTTTGCTTTCTGGGATATTTACCTGATACTGTAGAGGAGCTTCTTGGGAACACAGCCTTCCCAAATATTACGGTGGCTGTCTGTGTTTGATTTTAATTTCCGTAAGCTATAGGACCATAAGTGGAAGTGCCATAGGCTGTGTTGCTTTGTTTCTTACGTGTTTCAGGAAACACCATACACTTCTCCAGGGTGGCTGCTGGCAATTTACATCCTGCCAATCTGCATAACAAGGCTCCCTGTTCTCCATATCCTGTCCTACCTTTCTGGATTTTACACTTTTTTCAGATGGCCCTTTTGCCTGGGGGGCAGTGAGACTTCATTGTAGTGCAGATTTCCTTTACAGGCTTGCTTGGTTGGCCAAAAAGGGCGTATGCGTTTTTTCCTGAATATAGTCAGGAAAAAACGCATACGCCCTTTATGGCCAAGTGCATCATTGTCGACGTTCTGCCTCTTTTCCTCTGCTTTCAGGGCAATTCCAGTCTACCCCCTGCAATGGTTTTCCTGAAACTCTGCCCCGCTTTCAAATCCCCTTCGCACGCTTACTTCAATATATTTTTGGAGGATAGCTGTCATTTATAACTCTGCAGGTTTGTGAATTACAGTGCCCCTGAGCTCCTTTCTTCAACTCGCTTTCTTGTGACCTGGGCACAAAACCGCAGGATTGCTTCAGGCCCTAATCTGTTTCCGGCAGGGCACACTGAGCCTTTGGTTAATTCCTCTTCCTGGTGGGAAATGAGCATTACATTTGCCCGTGCAGACACCTATAGCTAGTCTGTCATTGGTTCTCCCTATTCCTGTTCATCTTGCACAGAAATTGCAAGCTGTGCCAAAGAGGAGGTTAAAGGCACTGACTCTCCAAGCGGGGAGAGAGTTAGTAAAGCATCTGGAATGGTGAACCCGAGGACCAGGATACGAAAACTGAGATGCATTTTAAATCTTTTCCCAATCACACGGTGGACGATACTCTGGGTTTCCCATGCATGTTTTAGCTGGAGGAAGAATCCCTTGAACCTGGAGTGTTGGGACCCATGGAATGGGTACCATGCAGTATGACTTCAAAGGGTCTGCATTTGCTCACCAAAACTCACCAATGCTATCAGCCTGAAGTGTCCAGCCTTATGTCTCAACCAGCTCTGGCTGTAGATGTGGTCAATCCCGGTTGCATCACATGCCCTGTGTGAATTATTTAAGAATTGCTCTCTATTTCACTGTCTTTGTGTTTTGTTTTCGAAATTTATTTTGATAATGGGATTTATCGGATTTTCACTGCTGCGTTTCGGCCGCTGTATACACGCTTGATTCTCTTATGAGACATATATATCCATGGGTTTTAAGAATCTTCATAGTCAGGTATATGCGTAGGCGTTGAATATGTGGTGTTGGGTCCATTTCGTTGAGCAAGGAGTAGGTCTTGTCTATTACATATTTGGCTTATGGAAAGTTATCTGTGCTAATTTCAGTCTCTGGTTTTATGCAGCACCCCAACGCACCTTTCCCCATAAGCAAGCACTAGTTGGTTTTCTAAATTTGAGACCCTGTTCTGTTTTGTAATTCAGTTCATGTGTAGTCAAGTTTACATTCCGTGTATTAGTGATATCTTATGATGTTTCTGTTTCTGTGTGACGTAGTTCACGTAGATTCACCGTAACTGCATCCACTCACTATGCCGCTACGGGCCTGATGACACAGATTTCATTGCTGAGTGATATTGCATTGTACGTACGTGCCACAACTTCTTTATCCATTTTTTACTTTCTGGGATATTTACCTGATACTGTAGACGAGCTTCTTGTGAACACAGCCGTCCCAAATATTGGGGTGGCTGTCTGTTTTTGATTTTAATTTCCGTAAGCTATAGGACCATATGTGGAAGTGCCATAGGCTGTGTTGCTTTGTTTCTTACGTGTTTCAGGAAACACCATACACTTCTCCAGGGTGGCTGCTGGCAATTTACATCCTGCCAATCAGCATAACAAGGCTCCCTGTTCTCCATATCCTGTCCTACCTTTCTGGATTTTACACTTTTTTCAGATGGCCCTTTTGCCCGGGGGGCAGTGAGACTTCATTGTAGTGCAGATTTCCTTTACAGACTTGCTTGGTTGGCCAAAAAGTGCGTATGCGTTTTTTCCTGAATATATTCAGGAACAAAGGCATACGCCCTTTTTGGCCAAGTGCATCATTGTCGACCTTCTGCCTCTTTTCCTATGCTTTCGGGGCAATTCCAGTCTTAACCCCTGCAATGGTTTTCCTGAAACTCTGCCCCGCTTTCAAGTCCCCTTCGCAGGCTTACTTCAATATATTTTTGGAGGATAGCTGTCATTTATAACTCTGCAGGTTTGTGAATTACAGTGCCCCTGAGCTCCTTCCTTCAACTCGCTTTCTTGTGAGCTGGGCACAAAACCGCAGGATTGCTTCAGGCCCTAATCTGTTTCCGGCATGGCACGCTGAGCCTTTGGTTAATTCCTCTTCCTGGTGGGAAATAAGCATTACATTTGCCTGTGCAGACACCTATAGCTAGTCTCTCATTGGTTCTCCCTATTCCTGTTCATCTTGCACAGAAATTGCAAGCTGTGCCAAAGAGGAGGTTAAAGGCACTGACTCTCCAAGCGGGGAGAGTGTTAGTAAAGCATCTGTAATGGTGAACCCGAGGACCAGGATACGGAAACTGAGATGCATTTTAAATCGTTTCCCAATCACACGGTGGACGATACTCTGGGTTTCCCATGCATGTTTTAGCTGGAGGAAGAATCCCTTGAACCTGGAGAGTTGGGACCCATGGAATGGGTACCATGCAGTATGACTTCAAAGGGTCTGCATTTGCTCACCGAAACTCACCAATGCTATCAGCCTGAAGTGTCCAGCCTTATGTCTCAACCAGCTCTGGGTGTAGATATGGTCAATCCCGGTTGCATCACATGCCCTGAGTGAATTATTTAAGAATTGCTCTCTATTTCACTGTCTTTGTGTTTTGTTTTCGAAATTTATTTTGATAATGGGATTTATCGGATTTTCACTGCTGCGTTTCGGCCGGTGTACACACGCTTGATTCTCTTACGGAGACATATATATCCATGGGTTTTAAGATTCTTCCTAGTCAGGTATATTCCTAGGCGTTGAATATGTGGTGTTGAGTCCATTTCGTTGAGCAAGGAGTAGGTCTTGTCTACTACATATTTGGCTTATGGAATGTTATCTGTGCTAATTTCAGTCTCTGGTTTTATGCAGCACCCCAAGGCACCTTTCCCCATAAGCAAGCACTAGTTGGTTTTCTAAATTTGAGACCCTGTTCTGTTTTGTAATTCAGTTCATGTGTAGTCAAGTTTACATTCCGTGTATTAGTGATATCTTATGATGTTTCTTTTTCTGTGTGACGTAGTTCACGTAGAATCACCGTACCTGCATCCACTCACTATGCCGCTACGGGCCTGATGACACAGATTTCATTGCTGAGTGATATTGCATTGCACGTACGTGCCACAGCTTCTTTATCCATTTTTTGCTTTCTGGGATATTTACCTGGTACTGTAGACGAGCTTCTTGGGAAGACAGCCGTCTCAAACTTTGGGGTGCCTCTCTGTTTTTGATTTTAATTTCCCTAAGCAATAGGACCATAAGTGCAATTGGCATAGGGTGTGTTGCTTTATTTCTTACGTGTTTCAGGAAACACCATACACTTCTCCAGGGTGGCTGTTGGCAATTTACATCCTGCCAATCAGCATAACAAGGCTCCCTGTTCTCCATATCCTGTCCTACCTTTCTGGATTTTACACTTTTTTCAGATGGCCCTTTTGCCCGGGGGGGGGGGGCAGAGAGATTTCATTGTAGTGCAGATTTCCTTTACAGGCTTGCTTGGTTGGCCAAAAAGGGCGTATGCGTTTTTTCCTGAATATATTCAGGAAAAAACGCATATGGCCTTTTTGGCCAAGTGCATCATTGTCGACGTTCTGCCTCTTTTCCTATGCTTTCAGGGCAATTCCAGTCTACCCCCTGCAATGGTTTTCCTGAAACTCTGCCTCGCTTTCAAGTCCCCTTCGCAGGCTTACTTCAATATATTTTTGGAGGATAGCTGTCATTTATAACTCTGCAGATTTGTGAATTACAGTGCCCCTGAGCTCCTTTCTTCAACTCGCTTTCTTGTGAGCTGGGCAAAAAACCGCAGGATTGCTTCAGGCCCTAATCTGTTTCCAGCAGGGCACACTGAGCCTTTGTTTAATTCCTCTTCCTGGTGGGCAATGAGCGTTACATATGCCCGTGCATACACCTACAGCTAGTCTCTCATTGGTTCTCCCTATTCCTGTTCATCTTGCACCGAAATTGCAAGCTGTGCCAAAGAGCAGGTTAAAGGCACTGACTCTCCAAGCGGGGAGAGTGTTAGTAAAGCATCTAGAATGGTGAACCCGAGGACCAGGATACGGAAACTGAGATGCATTTTAAATCGTTTCCCAATCACACGGTGTACGATACTCTGGGTTTCCCATGCATGTTTTAGCTGGAGGAAGAATCCCTTGAACCTGGAGAGTTGGGACCCATGGAATGGGTACCATGCAGTATGACTTCAAAGGGTCTGCATTTGCTCACTGAAACTCACCAATGCTATCAGCCTGAAGTGTCCAGCCTTATGTCTCAACCAGCTCTGGGTGTAGATGTGGTCAATCCCGGTTGCATCACATGCCCTGAGTGAATTCTTTAAAAATGGTTATGTGGATAATCCAAAAGTGAAAAACCAAGATCTGTTTTTATTTCATAAGGTTCTGTTGCACACCTGTTATATATAATGTCCATCACTAACAAAACCTAAAATAAGAACACATGATTTGAAAAAAGGATTTTTTTAAGATTCTTCCTAGTCAGGTATATTCCTAGGCGTTGAATATGTGGTGTTGAGTCCATTTCGTTGAGCAAGGAGTAGGTCTTGTCTATTACTTATTTGGCTTATGGAATGTTATCTGTGTTAATTTCAGTCTCTGGTTTTATGCAGCACCCCAAGGCACCTTTCCCCATAAGCAAGCACTAGTTGGTTTTCTAAATTTGAGACCCTGTTCTGTTTTGTAGTTCAGTTCATATGTAGTCAAGTTTACATTCCGTGTATTAGTGATATCTTATGAAGTTTCTTTTTCTGTGTGACGTAGTTCACGTAGAATCACCGTACCTGCATCCACTCACTATGCCGCTACGGGCCTGATGACACAGATTTCATTGCTGAGTGATATTGCATTGCACGTACGTGCCACAACTTCTTTATCCATTTTTTGCTTTCTGGGATATTTACCTGGTACTGTAGACGAGCTTCTTGTGAACACAGCCATCCCAAACTTTGGGGTGGCTCTCTGTTTATGATTTTAATTTCCCTAAGCAATAGGACCATAAGTGCAATTGCCATAGGCTGTGTTGCTTTATTTCTTACGTGTTTCAGGAAACACCATACACTTCTCCAGGGTGGCTGCTGGCAATTTACATCCTGCCAATCAGCAAAACAAGGCTCCCTGTTCTCCATATCCTGTCCTACCTTTCTGGATTTTACACTTTTTTCAGATGGCCCTCTTGCCCGGGGGACAGTGTGACTTCATTGTAGTGCAGATTTCCTTTACAGGCTTGCTTGGTTGGCCAAAAAGGGCGTATGCATTTTTTCCTGAATATATTCAGGAAAAAACGCATACGCCCTTTTTGGCCAAGTGCATCATTGTCGACGTTCTGCCTCTTTTCCTATGCTTTCAGGGCAATTCCAGTCTACCCCTGCAATGGATTTCCTGAAACTCTGCCTCGCTTTCAAGTCCCCTTCGCAGGCTTACTTCAATATATTTTTGGAGGATAGCTGTCATTTATAACTCTGCAGGTTTGTGAATTACAGTGCCCCTGAGCTCCTTTCTTCAACTCGATTTCTTGTGAGCTGGGCACAAAACCGCAGGATTGCTTCAGGCCCTAATCTGTTTCCAGCAGGGCACACTGAGCCTTTGTTTAATTCCTCTTCCTGGTGGGCAATGAGCATTACATTTGCCCGTGCAGACACCTACAGCTAGTCTCTCATTGGTTCTCCCTATTCCTGTTCATCTTGCACAGAAATTGCAAGCTGTGCCAAACACGAGGTTAAAGGCACTGACTCTCCAAGCGGGGAGAGTGTTAGTAAAGCATCTGGAATGGTGAACCCGAGGACCAGGATACGAAAACTGAGATGCATTTTAAATCGTTTCCCAATCACACGGTGGACCACACTCTGGGTTTCCCATGCATGTTTTAGCTGGAGGAAGAATCCCTTGAACCTGGAGACTTGGGACCCATGGAATGGGTACCATGCAGTATGACTTCAAAGGGTCTGCATTTGCTCACCAAAACTCACCAATGCTATCAGCCTGAAGTGTCCAGCCTTATGTCTCAACCAGCTCTGGGTGTAGATGTGGTCAATCCCGGTTGCATCACATGCCCTTAGTGAATTATTTAAGAATTGCTCTCTATTTCACTGTCTTTGTGTTTTGTTTTCGAAATTTATTTTGATAATGGGATTTATCGGATTTTCACTGCTGCGTTTTGGCCGCTGTACACACGCTTGATTCTCTTACGGAGACATATATATCCATGGGTTTTAAGATTCTTCCTAGTCAGGTATATTCCTAGGCGTTGAATATGTGGTGTTGAGTCCATTTCGTTGAGCAAGGAGTAGGTCTTGTCTATTACATATTTGGCTTATGGAATGTTATCTGTGCTAATTTCAGTCTCTGGTTTTATGCAGCACCCCAAGGCACCTTTCCCCATAAGCAAGCACTAGTTGGTTTTCCAAATTTGAGACCCTGTTCTGTTTTGTAATTCAGTTCATGTGTAGTCAAGTTTACATTCCGTGTATTAGTGATATCTTATGATGTTTCTGTTTCTGTGTGACGTAGTTCACGTAGAATCACCGTACCTGCATCCACTCACTATGCCGCTACGGGCCTCATGACACAGATTTCATTGCTGAGTGATATTGCATTGTACGTCCGTGCCACAACTTCTTTATCCATTTTTTGCTTTCTGGGATATTTACATGATACTGTAGATGAGCTTCTTGTGAACACAGCCGTCCCAAATATTGGGGTGGTTGTCTGTTTTTGATTTTAATTTCTGTAAGCTATAGGATCATATGTGGAAGTGCCATAGGCTGTGTTGCTTTGTTTCTTACGTGTTCCAGGAAACACCATACACTTCTCCAGGGTGGCTGCTGGCAATTTACATCCTGCCAATCAGCATTACAAGGCTCCCTGTTCTACATATCCTGTCCTACCTTTCTGGATTTTACACTTTTTTCAGATGGCCCTTTTGCCCGGGGGGCAGTGAGACTTCATTGTAGTGCAGATTTCCTTTACAGGCTTGCTTGGTTGGCCAAAAAGGGCGTATGCGTTTTTTCCTGAATATATTCAGGAAAAAACGCATACACCCTTTTTGGCCAAGTGCATCATTGTCGACGTTGTGCCTCTTTTCCTATGCTTTCAGGGCAATTCCAGTCTACCCCCTGCAATCGTTTTCCTGAAATTCTGCCCCGCTTTCAAGTCCCCTTCGCAGGCTTACTTCAATATATTTTTGGAGGATAGCTGTCAATTATAACTCTGCAGGTTTGTGAATTACAGTGCCCCTGAGCTCCTTTCTTCAACTCGCTTTCTTGTGAGCTGGGCACAATACCGCAGGATTGCTTCAGGCCCTAATCTGTTTCCAGCAGGGCACAGTGAGCCTTTGTTTAATTCCTCTTCCTGGTGGGCAATGAGTGTAACATTTGCCCGTGCAGACACCTACAGCTAGTCTCTCATTGGTTCTCCCTATTCCTGTTCATCTTGCACAGAAATGGCAAACTGTGCCAAACAGGAGTTTAAAGGCACTGAATCTCCAAGCAGGGAGAGTGTTAGTAAAGCGTCTGGAATGGTGAACCCGAGGACAAGGATACGAAAACTGAGATCCATTTTAAATCGTTTCCCAATCTCACGGTGTAACATACTCTGTGTTTCCCATGCATGTTTTAGCTGAAGGAAGAATCCCTTGAACCTGGAGAGTTGGGACCCATGGAATGGGTACCATGCAGTATGACTTCAAAGGGTCTGCATTTGCTCACCAAACTCACCAATGCTATCATCCTGAAGTGTCCAGCCTTAAGTCTCCACCAGCTCTGGGTGTAGATGTGGTCAATCCCAGTTGCATCACATGCCCTGAGTGAATTATTTAAGAATTGCTCTCTATTTCTCTGTCTTTTTGTTTTGTGTTCGAAATTAATTTTGATAATGGGATTTATCGGATTTTCACTGCTGCGTTTATGCCGCTGTACACACACTTGATTCTCTTACGGAGACATATATATCCATAGGTTTTAAGATTCTTCCTAGTCAGGTATATTACTAGGCTTTGAATATGTGGTGTTGGGTCCATTTCGTTGAGCAAGGAGTAGGTCTTGTCTATTACATATTTGGCTTATGGAAAGTTTTCTGTGCTAATTTCAGTCTCTGGTTTTATGCAGCACCCCAAGGCACCTTTCCCCATAAGCAAGCACTAGTTGGTTTTCTAAATTTGAGACCCTGTTCTGTTTTGTAATTCAGTTCATGTGTAGTCAAGTTTACATTCCGTGTATTAGTGATATCTTATGATATTTCTTTTTCTGTGTGACGTAGTTCTCGTAGAATCACCGTACCTGCATCCACTCACTATGCCGCTAAGAGCCTGATGACACAGATTTCATTGCTGAGTGATATTGCATTGTACGTACGTGCCACAACTTCTTTATCCATTTTTTGCTTTCTGGGATATTTACCTGATACTGTAGACGAGCTTCTTGTGAACACAGCCGTCCCAAATATTGGGGAGGCTGTCTGTTTTTGATTTTAATTTCCGTAAGCTATAGGACCATAAGTGGAAGTGCCATAGGCTGTGTTGCTTTTTTTCTTACGTGTTTCAGGAAACACCATACACTTCTCCAGGGTGGCTGCTGACAATTTACATCCTGCCAATCAGCATAACATGGGTCCCTGTTCTCCATATCCTGTCCTACCTTTCTGGATTTTACACTTTTTTCAGATGGCCCTCTTGCCCCCGGGGCAGTGAGACTTCATTGTAGTGCAGATATCCTTTACAGGCTTGCTTGGTTGGCCAAAAAGGGCGTATGCGTTTTTTCCTGAATATATTCAGGAAAAAACGCATACGCCCTTTTTGGCCAAGTGCATCATTGTCGACGTTCTGCCTCTTTTCCTATGCTTTCAGGGCAATTCCAGTCTACCCCCTGCAATGGTTTTCCTGAAACTCTGCCTCGCTTTCAAGACCCCTTCGCAGGCTTACTTCAATATATTTTTGGAGGATAGCTGTCATTTATAACTCTGCAGGTTTGTGAATTACAGTGCCCCTGAGCTCCTTTCTTCAACTCGATTTCTTGTGAGCTGGGCACAAAACCGCAGGATTGCTTCAGGCCCTAATCTGTTTCCAGCAGGGCACACTGAGCCTTTGTTTAATTCCTCTTCCTGGTGGGCAATGAGCATTACATTTGCCCGTGCAGACACCTAAATCTAGTCTCTCATTGGTTCTCCCTATTCCTGTTCATCTTCCACAGAAATTGCAAGCTGTGGCAAAGAGGAGGTTAAAGGCACTGACTCTCCAAGCGGGGAGAGTGTTAGTAAAGCATCTGGAATGGTGAACCCGAGGACCAGGATACGGAAACTGAGATGCATTTTAAATCGTTTCCCAATCACACGGTGGACGATACTCTGGGTTTGCCATGCATGTTTTAGCTGGAGGAAGAATCCCTTGAAACTGGAGAGTTGGGACCCTTGGAATGGGTACCATGCAGTATGACTTCAAAGGGTCTGCATTTGCTCACCGAAACTCACCAATGCTATCAGCCTGAAGTGTCCAGCCTTATGTCTCAACCAGCTCTGGGTGTAGATGTGGTCAATCCCGGTTGCATCACATGCCCTGAGTGAATTATTTAAGAATTGCTCTCTATTTCACTGTCTTTGTGTTTTGTTTTCGAAATTTATTTTGATAATGGGATTTATCGGATTTTCACTGCTGCGTTTCGGCCGCTGTACACACGCTTGATTCTCTTACGGAGACATATATATCCATGGGTTTTAAGATTCTTCCTAGTCAGGTATATTCCTAGGCGTTGAATATGTGGTGTTGAGTCCATTTCGTTGAGCAAGGAGTAGGTCTTGTCTATTACATATTTGGCTTATGGAAAGTTATCTGTGCTAATTTCAGTCTCTGGTTTTATGCAGCACCCCAAGGCACCTTTCCCAATAAGCAAGCACTAGTTGGTTTTCTAAATTTAAGACCCTGTTCTGTTTTGTAATTCAGTTCATGTGTAGTCAAGTTTACATTCCGTGTATTAGTGATATCTTATGATGTTTCTTTTTCTGTGTGACGTAGTTCACGTAGAATCACCGTACCTGCATCCACTCACTATGCCGCTACGGCCTGATGACACAGATTTATTTGCTGAGTGATATTGCATTGCACGTACGTGCCACAGCTTCTTTATCCATTTTTTGCTTTCTGGGATATTTACCTGGTACTGTAGACGAGCTTCTTGGGAACACAGCCGTCCCAAACTTTGGGGTGGCTCTCTGTTTCTGATTTTAATTTCCGTAAGCTATAGGACCATAAGTGGAAGTGCCATAGGCTGTGTTGCTTTGTTTCTTACGTGTTTCAGGAAACACCATACACTTCTCCAGGGTGGCTGCTGGCAATTTACATCCTGCCAATCAGCATAGCAAGGCTCCCTGTTCTCCATATCCTGTCCTACCTTTCTGGATTTTACACTTTTTTCAGATGGCCTTTTTGCCCAGGGGGCAGTGAGACTTCATTGTAGTGCAGATTTCCTTTACAAGCTTGCTTGGTTGGCCAAAAAGGGCGTATGCGTTTTTTCCTGAATATATTCAGGAAAAAACGCATACGCACTTTTTGGCCAACTGCATCATTGTCGACGTTGTGCCTCTTTTCCTATGCTTTCAGGGCAATTCCAGTCTACCCCCTGCAATCGTTTTCCTGAAATTCTGCCCCGCTTTCAAGTCCCCTTCTCAGGCTTACTTCAATATACTTTTGGAGGATAGCTGTCAATTATAACTCTGCAGGTTTGTGAGTTACAGTGCCCCTGAGCTCCTTTCTTCAACTCGCTTTCTTGTGAGCTGGGCACAAAACCGCAGGATTGCTTCAGGCCCTAATCTATTTCCAGCAGGGCACACTGAGCCTTTGTTTAATTCCTCTTCCTGGTGGGCAATGAGTGTTACATTTGCCCGTGCAGACACCTACAGCTAGTCTCTCATTGGTTCTCCCTATTCCTGTTCATCTTGCACAGAAATGGCAAACTGTGCCAAACAGGAGGTTAAAGGGACTGACTCTCCAAGCGGGGAGAGTGTTAGTAAAGCGTCTGGAATGGTGAACCCGAGGACAAGGATACGAAAAATGAGATCCATTTTAAATCATTTCCCAATCTCACGGTGTACCATACTCTGTGTTTCCCATGCATGTTTTAGCTGAAGGAAGAATCCCTTGAACCTGCAGAGTTGGGACCCATGGAATGGGTACCATGCAGTATGACTTCAAAGGGTCTGCATTTGCTCACCGAAAGTCACCAATGCTATCAGCCTGAAGTGTCCAGCCTTATGTCTCAACCAGCTCTGCGTGTAGATGTGGTCAATCCCGGTTGCATCACATGCCCTGAGTGAATTATTTAAGAATTGCTCTCTATTTCACTGTCTTTGTGTTTTGTTTTCAAAATTTATTTTGATAATGGGATTTATCGGATTTTCACTGCTGCGTTTCGGCTGCTGTACACACGCTTGATTCTCTTACAGAGACATATATATCCATGGGTTTTAAGATTCTTCCTAGTCAGGTATATTCCTAGGCGTTGAATATGTGGTGTTGGGTCCATTTCGTTGAGCAAGGAGTAGGTCTTGTCTATTACATATTTGGCTTATGGAAAGTTATCTGTGCTAATTTCAGTCTCTGGTTTTATGCAGCACCCCAAGGCACCTTTCCCCATAAGCAAGCACTAGTTGATTTTCTAAATTTGAGACCCTGTTCTGTTTTGTAATTCAGTTCATGTGTAGTCAAGTTTACATTCCGTGTATTAGTGATATCTTATGATGTTTCTTTTTCTGTGTGACGTAGTTCACGTAGAATCACCGTACCTGCATCCACTCACGATGCCGCTACGGGCCTGATGACACAGATTTCATTGCTGAATGATATTGCATTGTACGTACGTGCCACAACTTCTTTATCCATTTTTTGCTTTCTGGGATATTTACCTGATACTGTAGACGAGCTTCTTGTGAACACAGCCGTCCGAAATATTGGGGTGGCTGTCTGTTTTTGATTTTAATTTCCGTAAGCTATAGCACCATAAGTGGAAGTGCCATAGCCTGTGTTGCTTTGTTTCTTACGTGTTTCAGGAAACACCATACACTTCTCCAGGGTGGCTGTTGGCAATTTACATCCTGCCAATCAGCATAACAAGGCTCCCTGTTCTCCATATCCTGTCCTACCTTTCTGGATTTTACACTTTTTTCAGATGGCCCTCTTGCCCGGGGGGCAGTGAGACTTCATTGATGTGCAGATTTCCTTTACAGGCTTGCTTGGTTGGCCAAAAAGGGCGTATGCGTTTTTTCCTGAATATATTGAGGAAAAAACGCATACGCACTTTTTGGCCAAGTGCATCATTGTCGACGTTCTGCCTCTTTTCCTATGCTTTCAGGGCAATTGCAGTCTACCCCCTGCAATGGTTTTCCTGAAACTCTGCCTCGCTTTCAAGTCCCCTTCGCATGCTTACTTCAATATATTTTAGGAGGATAGCTGTCATTTATAACTCTGCAGGTTTGTGAATTACAGTGCCCCTGAGCTCCTTTCTTCAACTCGCTTTCTTGTGAGCTGGGCACAAAACCGCAGGATTGCTTCCTTCCCTAATCTGTTTCCAGCAGGGCAAACTGAGCCTTTATTTAATTCCTCTTTCTAGTGGGCAATGAGCTTTACATTTGCCCGTGCAGACACCTACAGCTAGTCTCTCATTGGTTCTCCCTATTCCTGTTCATCTTGCACAGAAATTGCAAGCTGTGCCAAAGAGGAGGTTAAAGGCACTGACTCTCCAAGCGGGGAGAGTGTTAGTAAAGCATCTGGAATGGTGAACCCGAGGACCAGGATACGAAAACTGAGATGCATTTTAAATCGTTTCCGAATCACACGTTGGACGATACTGTGGGCTTCCCATGCATGTTTTAGCTGGAGGAAGAATCCCTTGAACCTGGAGAGTTGGGACTCATGGAATGCGTACCATGCAGTATGACTTCAAAGGGTCTGCATTTGCTCACCGAAACTCACAAATGTTATCAGCCTGAAGTGTCCAGCCTTATGTCTCAACCAGCTCTGGGTGTAGATGTGGTCAATCCCGGTGGCATCACATGCCCTGAGTGAATTATTTAAGAATTGCTCTCTATTTCACTGTCTTTGTGTTTTGTTTTTGAAATTTATTTTGATAATGGGATTTATCGGATTTTCACTGCTGCGTTTATGCCGCTGTACACACACTTGATTCTCTTACGGAGACATATAAATCCATGGGTTTTAAGATTCTTCCTAGTCAGGTCTATTCCTGGGCGTTGAATATGTGGTGTTGAGTCCATTTCGTTGAGCAAGGAGTAGGTCTTGTCTATTACATATTTGGCTTATGGAATGTTATCTGTGCTAATTTCAGTCTGTAGTTTTATGCAGCACCCCAAGGCACCTTTCCAGATAAGCAAGCACTAGTTGGTTTTCTAAATTTGAGACCCTGTTCTGTGTTGTAATTCAGTTCATGTGTAGTCAAGTTTACATTCCGTGTATTAGTGATATCTTATGATGTTTCTTTTTCTGTGTGAAGTAGTTCACGTAGAATCACCGTACCTGCATCCACTCACTATGCCGCTACGGGCCTGATGACACAGATTTCATTGCTGAGTGATATTGCACTGTACGTACGTGCCGCAAATTCTTTATCCATTTTTTGCTTTCTGGGATATTTACCTGGTACTGTAGACGAGCTTCTTGTGAACACAGCCGTCCCAAACTTTGGAGTGGCTGTCTGTTTTTGATTTTAATTTCCCTAAGCAATAGGACCATAAGTGCAATTGCCATAGGCTGTGTTGCTTTATTTCTTACGTGTTTCAGGAAACACCATACACTTCTCCAGAGTGGCTGTTGGCAATTTACATCCTGCCAATCAGCATAACAAGGCTCCCTGTTCTCCAAATCCTGTCCTACCTTTCTGGATTTTACACTTTTTTCAGATTGCCCTTATGCCCGGGGAACAGTGAGACTTCATTGTAGTGCAGATTTCATTTACAGGCTTGCTTGGTTGGCCAAAAAGGGCGTATGCGTTTTTTCCTGAATATATTCAGGAAAAAACTCATACGCCCTTTTTGGCCAAATGCATCATTGTCGACGTTCTGCCTCTTTTCCTATGCTTTCAGGGCAATTCCAGTGTACGCCCTGCAATGGTTTTCCTGAAACTCTGCCCCGCTTTCAAGTCCCCTTCGCAGGCTTACTTCAATATATTTTTGGAGGATAGCTGTCATTTATAACTCTGCAGGTTTGTGAATTACAGTGCCCCTGAGCTCCTTTCTTCAACTCGCTTTCTTGTGAGCTGGGCACAAAACCGCAGGATTGCTTCAGGCCCTAATCTGTTTCGGGCAGGGCACGCTGAGCCTTTGGTTAATTCCTCTTCCTGGTGGGCAATGAGCGTTACATTTGCCCGTGCAGACACCTACAGCTTGTCTCTCATTGGTTCTCCCTATTCCTGTTCATCTTGCACAGATATTGCAAGCTGTGCCAAAGAGGAGGTTAAAGGCATTGACTCTCCAAGCGGGGAGAGTGTTAGTAAAGCATCTGGAATGGTGAACCCGAGGACCAGGATACGAAAACTGAGATGCATTTTAAATCGTTTCCCAATCACACGGAGGATGATACTCTGGGTTTCCCATGCATGTTTTAGCTGGAGGAAGAATCCCTTGAACCTGGAGAGTTGGGAACCATGGAATGGGTACCATGCAGTATGACTTCAAAGGGTCTGCATTTGCTCACCGAAACTCACCAATGCTATCAGCCTGATGTGTCCAGCCTTATGTCTCAACCAGCTCTGGGTGTAGATGTGGTCAATCCCGGTTGCATCACATGCCCTGAGTGAATTATTTAAGAATTGCTCTCTATTTCACTGTCTTTGTGTTTTGTTTTCGAAATTTATTTTGATAATGGGATTTATCGGATTTTCACTGCTGCGTTTCGGCCACTGTACACACGCTTGATTCTCTTACGGAGACATATATATCCATGGGTTTTAAGATTCTTCCTAGTCAGGTATATTCCTAGGCATTGAATATGTGGTGTTGGGTCCATTTCGCTGAGCAAGGAGTAGGTCTTCTCTATTACATATTTGGCTTATGGAAAGTTATCTGTGCTAATTTCAGTCTCTGGTTTTATGCAGCACCCCAACGCACCTTTCCCCATAAGCAAGCACTAGTTGGTTTTCTAAATTTGAGACCCTGTTCTGTTTTGTAATTCAGTTCATGTGTAGTCAAGTTTACATTCCGTGTATTAGTGATATCTTATGATGTTTCTTTTTCTGTGTGACGTTGTTCACGTAGAATCACTGTACCTGCATCCACTCACTATGCCGCTACGGGCCTGATGACACAGATTTCATTGCTGAGTGATATTGCATTGTACGTACGTGCCGCAACTTCTATATCCATTTTTTGCTTTCTGGGATATTTACCTGATACTGTAGACGAGCTTCTTGTGAACACAGCCGTCCCAAATATTGGGGTGGCTGTCTGTTTTTGATTTTAATTTCCGTAAGCTATAGGACCATAAGTGGAAGTGCCATAGTCTGTGTTGCTTTGTTTCTTACGTGTTTCAGGAAACATCATACACTACTCCAGGGTGGCTGTTGGCAATTTACATCCTCCCAAACAGCATAACAAGGCTCCCTCTTCTCCATATCCTGTCCTACCTTTCTGGATTTTACACTTTTTTCAGATGGCCCTTTTGCCAGGGGGGCAGTGAGACTTCATTGTTGTGCAGATTTCCTTTACAGGCTTGCTTGGTTGGCCAAAAAGGGCGTATGCGTTTTTTCCTGAATATATTCAGGAAAAAACGCATACGCCCTTTTTCGCCAAGTGCATCATTGTCGACGTTGTGCCTCTTTTCCTATGCTTTCAGGGCAATTCCAGTCTACCCCCTGCAATCGTTTTCCTGAAATTCTGCCCCGCTTTCAAGTCCCCTTCGCAGGCTTACTTCAATATATTTTTGGAGGATAGCTGTCATTTATAACTCTGCAGTTTTGTGAATTACAGTGCCCCTGAGCTCCTTTCTTCAACTCGCTTTCTTGTGAGCTGGGCACATAACCGCAGGATTGCTTCAGGCCTTAATCTGTTTCCAGCAGGGCACGCTGAGCCTTTGTTTAATTCCTCTTCCTGGTGGGAAATGAGTGTTACATTTGCCCGTGCAGACACGTACAGCTAGTCTCTCATTGGTTCTCCCTATTTCTGTTCATCTTGCACAAAATTACAAGCTGTGCCAAACAGGAGGTTAAAGACACTGACTCTCCAAGCGGGGAGAGTGTTAGTAAAGCATCTGGAATGGTGAACCCGAGGACCAGGATACGAAAACTGAGATGCATTTTAAATCGTTTCCCAATCACACGGTGGACCATACTCTGGGTTTCCCATGCATGTTTTAGCTGGAGGAAGAATCCCTTGAACCTGGAGAGTTGGGACCCATGGAATGGGTACCATTCAGTATGACTTCAAAGGGTCTGCATTTGCTCACCGAAACTCACCAATGCTATCAGCCTGATGTGTCCAGCCTTATGTCTCAACCAGCTCTGGGTGTAGATGTGGTCAATCCCGGTTGCATCACATGCCCTGAGTGAATTATTTAAGAATTGCTCTCTATTTCACTGTCTTTGTGTTTTGTTTTCGAAATTTATTTTGATAATGGGATTTATTGGATTTTCACTGCTACGTTTCGGCCGCTGTACACACGCTTGATTCTCTTACGGAGACATATATATCCATGGGTTTTACGATTCTTCCTAGTCAGGTATATTCCTAGGCGTTGAATATGTGGTGTTGAGTCCATTTCGTTGAGCAAGGAGTAGGTCTTGTCTATTACATATTTGGCTTATGGAATGTTATCTGTTCTAATTTCAGTCTCTGGTTTTATGCAGCACCCCAAGGCACCTTTCCCCATAAGCAAGCACTAGTTGGTTTTCTAAATTTGAGACCCTGTTCTGTTTTGTAATTCAGTTCATGTGTAGTCAAGTTTACATTCCGTGTATTAGTGATATCTTATGATGTTTCTTTTTCTGTGTGACGTTGTTCACGTAGAATCACTGTACCTGCATCCACTCAGTATGCCGCTACGGGCCTGATGACACAGATTTCATTGCTGAGTGATATTGCATTGCACGTACGTGCCACAACTTCTTTATCCATTTTTTGCTTTCTGGGATATTTACCTGGTACTGTAGACGAGCTTCTTGGGAACACAGCCGTCCCAAACTTAGGGGTGGCTCTCTGTTTTTGATTTTAATTTCCCTAAGCCATAGGACCATAAGTGCAATTGCCATAGGCTGTGTTGCTTTATTTCTTACGTGTTTCAGGAAACACCATACACTTCTCCAGGGTGGCTGTTCACAATTTACATCCTGCCAATCAGCATAACAAGGCTCCCTGTTCTACATATCCTGTCCTAACTTTCTGGATTTTACACTTTTCTCAGATGGCCCTTTTGCCCGGGGGGCAGTGAGATTTCATTTTAGTGCAGATTTCCTTTACAGGCTTGCTTGGTTGGCCAAAAAGGGCGTATGCGTTTTTTCCTGAATATATTCAGGAAAAAACGCATACGCCCTTTTTGGCCAAGTGCATCATTGTCAACATTGTGCCTCTTTTCCTATGCTTTCAGGGCAATTCCAGTCTACCCCCTGCAATCGTTTTCCTCAAATTCTGCCCCGCTTTCACGTCCCCTTCGCAGGCTTACTTCAATATATTTTTGGAGGATAGCTGTCATTTATAACTCTGCAGGTTTGTGAATTACAGTGCCCCTGAGCTCCTCTCTTCAACTCGCTTTCTTGTGAGCTGGGCACAAAACCGCAGGATTGCTTCAGGCCCTAATCTGTTTCCAGCAGGGCACACTGAGCCTTTGTTTAATTCCTCTTCCTGGTGGGCAATGAGTGTTACATTTGCCCGTGCAGACACCTACAGCTAGTCTCTCATTGGTTCTCCCTATTCCTGTTCATCTTGCACAGAAATTGCAAACTGTGCCAAACAGGAGATTAAAGGCACTGACTCTCCAAGCGGGGAGAGTGTTAGTAATGCGTCTGGAATGGTGAACCCGATGACAAGGATACGAAAACTGAGATGCATTTTAAATCGTTTCCCAATCTCACGGTGTACTATATTCTGTGTTTCCCATGCATGTTTTAGCTGAAGGAAGAATCCCTTGAACCTGGAGAGTTGGGACCCATGGAATGGGTACCATGCAGTATGACTTCAAAGGGTCTGCATTTGCTCACCGAAACTCACCAATGCTATCAGCCTGAAGTGTCCAGCCTTATGTCTCAACCAGCTCTGGGTGTAGATGTGGTCAATCCCGGTTGCATCACATGCCCTGAGTGAATTATTTAAGAATTGCTCTCTATTTCACTGTCTTTGTGTTTTGTTTTCGAAATTTATTTTGATAATGGGATTTATCGGATTTTCACTGCTGCGTTTCGGCCACTGTACACACGCTTGATTCTCTTACGGAGACATATATATCCATGGGTTTTAAGATTCTTCCTAGTCAGGTATATTCCTAGGCATTGAATATGTGGTGTTGGGTCCATTTCCTTGAGCAAGGAGTAGGTCTTGTCTATTACATATTTGGCTTATGGAAAGTTATCTGTGCTAATTTCAGTCTCTGGTTTTATGCAGCACCCCAAGGCACCTTTCCCCATAAGCAAGCACTAGTTGGTTTTCTGAATTTGAGACCCTGTTCTGTTTTGTAATTCAGTTCATGTGTAGTCAAGTTTACATTCCGTGTATTAGTGATATCTTATGATGTTTCTTTTTCTGTGTGACGTAGTTCACGTAGAATCACCGTACCTGCATCCACTCACTATTCCTCTACGGGCCTGATGACAAAGATTTCATTGCTGTGTGATGTTGCATTGTACGTTCGTGCCACAACTTCTTTATCCATTTTTTGCCTTCTGGGATATTTACCTGATACTGTAGACAAGCTTCTTGTGAACACAGCCGTCCCAAATATTGGGGTGCCTGTCTGTATTTGATTTTAATTTCCGTAAGCTATAGGACCATAAGTGGTAGTGCCATAGGCTGTGTTTCTTTGTTTCTTACGTGTTTCAGGAAACACCATACACTTTTCCAGGGTGTCTGCTGTTAATTTACATCCTGCCAATCAGCATAACAAGGCTCCGTGTTCTCCATATCCTGTCCTACCTTTCTGGATTTTACACTTTTTTCAGATGGCCCTTTTGACCGGGGGTGGGGCAGTGAGATTTAATTCTAGTGCAGATTTCTTTTACAGGCTTGCTTGGTTGGCCAAAAAGGGCGTATGGGTTTTTTCCTGAATATATTCAGGAAAAAACGCATACGCCCTTTTTGGCCAAGTGCATCATTGTCGACGTTGTGCCTCTATTCCTATGCTTTCAGTGCAATTCCAGTCTACCCCCTGCAATCGTTTTCCTAAAATTCTGCCCTTCTTTCAAGTCCCCTTCGCAGGCTTACTTCAATATATTTTTGGAGGATAGCTGTCATTTATAACTCTGCAGGTTTGTGAATTACAGTGCCCCTGAGCTCCTTTCTTCTACTCGCTTTCTTGTGAACTGGGCACAAAACCGCCGGATTGCTTCAGGCCCTAATCTTTTTCCAGCAGGGCACACTGAGCCTTTGGTTAATTCCTCTTCCTGGTGGGAAATGAGCGTTACATTTACCCGTGCAGACACCTACAGCTAGTCTCTCATTGGTTCTCCCTATTCCTGTTCATCTTGCACAGAAATTGCAAGCTGTGCCAAAGAGGAGGTTAAAGGCACTGACTCTCCAAGTGGGGAGAGTGTTAGTAAAGCATCTGGAATGGTGAACCCGAGGACCAGGATATGAAAACTGAGATGCATTTTAAATCGTTTCCCAATCACACGGTGGACGATATTCTGGGTTTCCCATGCATGTTTTAGCTGCAGGAAGAATCCCTTGAACCTGGAGAGTTGGGACCCATGGAATGGGTACCATGCAGTATGACTTCAAAGGGTCTGCATTTGCTCACCGAAACTCACCAATGCTATCAGCCTGACGTGTCCAGCCTTATGTCTCAACCAGCTCTGGGTGTAGATGTGGTCAATCCCGGTTGCATCACATGCCCTGAGTGAATTATTTAAGAATTGCTCTCTATTTCACTGTCTTTGTGTTTTGTTTTGGAAATTTATTTTGATAAGGGGATTTATCGGATTTTCACTGCTGCGTTTATGCCGCTGTACTCACGCTGGATTCTCTTAAGGAGACATATAAATCCATGGGTTTTAAGATTCTTCCTAGTCAGGTATATTCCTAGGCGTTGAATATGTGGTGTTGGGTCCATTTCATTGTTCAAGGAGTAGGTCTTGTCTATTACATATTTGGCTTATGGAAAGTTTTCTGTGCTAATTTCAGTCTCTGGTTTTATGCAGCACCCCAACGCACCTTTCCCCATAAGCAAGCACTAGTTGGTTTTCTAAATTTGAGACCCTGTTCTGTTTTGTAATTCAGTTCATGTGTAGTCAAGTTTACATTCCGTGTATTAGTGATATCTTATGATGTTTCTTTTTCTGTGTGACATAGTTCACGTAGAATCACCGTAGCTGCATCCACTCACTATGCCGCTACGGGCCTGATGACACAGATTTCATTGCTGAGTGATATTGCATTGTACGTACGTGCCACAAATTCTTTATCCATTTTTGCTTTCTGGGATATTTACCTGATACTGTAGACGAGCTTCTTGTGAACACAGCCGTCCCAAATATTGGGATGGCTGTCTGTTTTTGATTTTAATTTCCGTAAGCTATAGGACCATAAGTGGAAGTGCCATAGGCTGTGTTGCTTTGTTTCTTACGTGTTTCAGGAAACACCATACACTTCTCCAGGTTGGCTGCTGGCAATTTACAACCTGCCAATCAGCATAACAAGGCTCCCTGTTCTCCATATCCTGTCCTACCTTTCTGGATTTTACACTTTTTTCAGATGGCCCTCTTGCCCGGGGGGCAGTGAGACTTCATTGTAGTGCAGATTTCCTTTACAGGCTTGCTTGGTTGGCCAAAAATGGCGTATGCGTTTTATCCTGAATATATTCAGGAAAAAATGCATACGCCCTTTTTCGCCAAGTGCATCATTGTCGACGTTCTCCCTCTTTTCCTATGCTTTCAGGGCAATTCCAGTCTACCCCCTGCAATCGTTTTCCTGAACTTCTGCCCCGCTTTCAAGTCCCCTTCGCAGGCTTACTTCAATATATTTTTGGAGGATAGCTGTCATTTATAACTCTGCTGGTTTGTGAATTACAGTGCCCCTGAGCTCCTTTCTTCAACTCGCTTTCTTGTGAGCTGGGCACAAAACCGCAGGATTGCTTCAGGCCCTAATCTGTTTCCAGCAGGGCATGCTGAGCCTTTGGTTAATTCCTTTTCCTGGAGAGAAATGAGCATTACATTTTCCCGTGCAGACACCTACAGCTAGTCTCTCATTGGTTCTCCCTATTCCTGTT
>NW_027077653.1:0-1000 GCF_963924675.1 Phocoena phocoena | reverse complement strand
GAGGACCTAAAATAACACAATCTACAACAAGGTGACTATGTTTACAGGAAAACACACCTCCTTAACAATGCTTTACAACCTAGATGAAAGAGACCATACCAGGTATTATTAACTAATTCATGTGTGACAAAACTTGCTGCTATTGACTCACGGATTTGTTTCTCATTTTAAAAAGCTATCCAATCCCGAATGTATTTCTCAACCCATTGGTAAATTCCAGCTGAGATGGGTCATATAAGAAAAACTTCCCTGAATCAGAAGCAGACAACATCTGGGTAGACAACACATTTCAAAAGTTAAGGCCAGACCTGTAACCCCAATCTACTTTCAGATTGTTTTTCTTCTTGTTAACTAATGTATCTATACTCTTGACCCCATTACAGTAATGGTTGATAAACCTTTTTACCCCTTCATCATATTTTCTTTAATCCTAAATCTTCTCTCAATTTCTTTGTTCATCCTATCTTTATAGTTCACTCTTATTTTTGGAAAGACAATGCTATTGTCTTTTGACATTTGTGTCAGTGCCTTGTCTCTTTTGGAAATCTATCCAAGTGCTGGATATATCACCATTCTCCTATTGGGTCCTCTGTAAAAAATAATGATGCCGTAGTTGTACCCATAACCAATTTTATCAATGTAGTTAAATTTACTGTTGCTTATAAAAGAGAATACACAGAGGTTCCCTCACTTCGAACTTGTCCTTCATTTCTTCCTTACCTCACTGGAAAAAATCCCAAGTGAACTTAGGGGACGTAGATGTAACCAATCTAGTGTTTATGACAATGACATTACTCAAAATGTCTTTACAAAAGAACATACACTATTTGCAAAGTCAATGCCACTTACTTCTCTTCCCTATCCTCTATACTATACTTACTGATCACCTGTTACAGTAAGACTAAAATCAAATAAAATTCTCCTTTATGTATGAGGTTTAGAATCTGACCTACTTGGGCTAATGGGAGACCCACTCCTCTCCCTATGTGCAAGCTCAATT